>NW_027490090.1:6743310-7036767 GCF_050948175.1 Xylocopa sonorina
TACAGTCCCACGCAGCGGAATGGCGCTTCATAGTGCCTGCATGTCAAAGCAGTAGAGTTCTAATGCTGCATAGCATGTTATAACGCATCTCAATTCAACATTTTAAAGTAAGTAGGCAGTAATCCTTTAAGCATAGCACTATACTTATCTGCTTCTACACAGGGTTGTGAATTATATGCTTCCATGCAACAGGGTGGTCTTTTACAGTGTCTGCATCTCAAAACAATATCGTTCTAATTCTCCGCACTTATTCCGCACATTCGCTCTCTCGCATTCTAGAATGTTCCATGCACGTAACATTGGAAACTTGAATTATAGATTAGCTTTTAGATTTAGATAATTTCGTTATCCTTCACTCGGCCGTCCTGTATGAACGTTTGTCCCGAATGTCTTCATTCATATCGTCTTCGATTTCAGATAAATCAACATTGATTTCGTCGATCCACAATTTTAAAGAATCTGCTGATGTAGATGTTTTTGAGGGTCCTTCTCCTTCCCATACCATTCGAAATACAAATCGTTGATTGCGTAAAACTTGTGTAACTTCATACGGTCCAAAATATTTATGAGCTATTTTTGGACCAGGACTCTGTTGCATACGTTTAATTGCTACTAGATCTCCTTCACGATAAATTCTAGCCTTTCGTCTACTCTTGTTAAAGGTTCGCCTATTCTCTTGTTGGATCCTGGATATATTTTTCCTTGCTTGAAGTCGTACTTCATCGCGTTTATCTTGAAAACGTGTGATCCATTCCTTTTCAAGTATACGTCGGATGTCAAGATGACCTCTAAGACGCGAATGTGAGCCAGAGAGCAGATGATATGGTGACCTACCAATACTTCGATGTATTGTTGATTTCAGACGTTATTGATCTACTTCTAAGTACTTACATTATTCACAGAGCTCAGGTGCAGCTAATTTTGCTGACAACAGTATGAATGTACTATTAAGACGTTCAACTTGACCATTAGCTCTAGGAATTCCTGTTGTATTTGAAACATATTCTATATTTTCTTCTTGACAATATTGCTTGAAAACATTTGCACTGAAAGCGGTTCCCCTATCAGAAATTATACGACGCGGAATACAGAAAATATTCGCTTGCTTCTTCAGGCGTGACAAAACTTAAGCTCTAGTAGTAGATTTTGTAGCATAAAGCCATGTAAATTTTGTAAAAGCATTTACCCGATACAACAAGAAAATAATATTCAGGGTGAAAAGGTTGAACTTAGTTATTTGTTTGAAATAAAATCGATCTGTACCCTAACGCAGAAGCATTTGTATGCAACTCCGTCTCTACTTCTACTTGATACAAATTCAATATTGGTTTCTCACTCAATAAAAGCTTAAATTGTGTGAATTCTTCCTTTTCAGTTGCTCAAAACAAAATTAAGCATTCGCTCGCAGAAGGTTAGACAAATGTCACGCAATTACAGGGTATTCACGAATAAATTTTCGGAAAATCCCAATTAGCCTAAGAAAACTTTGTACGTGTTTAACATAGGAAATCGTCGGACTGCATCAATTTTAGTGAGAGGCGAACATTACCATTGTTGATTACATGCCCGAGAAATTGGACAGAAGTTTGCAGAAAACAACACTTTTCCCAGCTGAGTATTGAACCGGCTCCGCTCGCAAAAATTCAAATCCTTTCAAGATTTTTGATCCCACTTTCAACATCATTTGATGAAATAATTGAATCATGTATGTATGCTATAACTATTCTGTCTCGAATAAGATCTCTAAATATGGTATTTATAAATCTTTGACAAACTACTGCTGTATTACATAGACCAAAAGGGACTCGTAAGAATTCAGAATGACCATCTGGTACAATAAATGCTGTATACTTTCGACTTGATTTATCCTGTCGCACGTGAAAGAAACCGTTTTTCAAGTCAAGAGTACTGAAAATGCGAGCGACTTGTAACAAATTTAATTGGTATTCAATGAATTGTAACGGATATCTATATTTAATAATTTTCTTAATAATTTGTCGATAATCCACACATAATCTAAACGAATCATTTTTCTTCTGAACGCAAATAACCGGACTCGCATAATCAGAAGTAGATAACTGAACGACTCCAGTCGTAATCCACTGTTCTATCTGCACATTAACAATCTCTTTTTGCGACGCTGACAATCGTCTCGTCGATTGATATATAGACTCTTCACCTTTCAATATTAATTTCATTGCAATTTCAGGTTTAAAGGTTTTACTCGGCTTGTAATTACTAACAAAATATTCTATTGCCACTCGCTAATTTACTGCTAACACGTCACTCGTTACATCTATTTTAAATATTTCCGGTGCAATATTTTCTCTTTCAACAATTTTGCGCGTTACTTTTGATAATGTATGAAAGTTTACTTTACCATCTCTAATGCTAACATCGGTTACATTTAAGAAATTCATTCCTATCAACAGCTTGTGCCGAACAATGGTATCGGAGATTACTTGTATAAAAATCGGATATGAGTGTCCATCTACGGTAATTTCTACTTGAAATTCACCAAATGTCGTATCATTCTTTGAATCTATACCATCGAAATGTAATTGCGTCGTAATTGCGGAAAACCAAGCTTAATATACTCGTCTGCGCGAATTAAACTAAAATCACTTCCTGAATCGATTAATGCTTCGATCTCGTATCTATTAAGTAAAATATTTTTGAGATACTTTCGGTGCGATACTCTTAATGTCGCGCAGTTCTCTTTAGATTTTTTGGGACATTTCGACGCAATATGTCCACGTTCTTGACATATAAAACAGTTTACACCGCGATCTTTCGTTGGACAATTCATGCTAATATGATCATGCCCACCACAATTATAACATCGTACAATATTACCGGTGTACTCTTTTATCTCACCCACATTGACCACCTCTTTTCGTTCATTTCTATTGAAACTGTCTTCACACTTTTCAAACTTTGTTGACATTTGTACACTCGACAAACCTTGATCTCGGAGAATTTCCTCTTCAAACGCTTTCGAAAGTTGATCGGTTTTTGTAATCTGTTGAATACGCGCTTGGCTCCTGAGCATTTCATCGGGGATGCCATCAATCAAATATTCAGGTATTTCATGGTCGTTGATTGGTAGTCGATTTCTAAGGATGATTTTCTCGTGCAAATATTCATGAAATGTCACGTTCTTCTTCCATAATCACTCTTCAAATTCCTTCCTTATTTCAAACTTGCTTTGTGAATGATAAAACGTAACTCTTAATTCTTCCCGCAGTCGGTTGAATGGCATAGTTATATATTCTGGTTTCAAATGAAACCATTCAAGTGCTTTTCCCTTCAGTCGCATACCGATAAGTAATCGTGCAACGTCATCTTCCAATTTATATATCGCCTTCAACAAATTGATCTGCTTCTTCCAAATTTCACAAACACCAGATTTGCCATCAAATTTACAGAGTACATTTGCAACTGCCGAAATATTCGTTCGCCGCTAACTAATTTCACTAACAACGCATCGCATCTAACTCAAGGCGCAACATAACTAACTCAGCTTCTGCTAATTCTTTTTCCTTTATGGAAAAACCAATTTCTCGTTGCTGTAAATTCATTGCTGACTGCATGTTTGATGATACATCAACACACGACCCTTCATTATCTTCACGAACCTCCTTCAGCTTGTCATCTATCCATTTTCCGTCTGGGTCAACATCCTTCAAACGGGAAATTAATTTAGCTTTCGAACCAGCAGTAGGTAGTTTATGCTCCATTAATATCTCTTCTAGCGCAGTAACTGTGATTTTACTCAAATCTTTCATTGTGAAAATTTTCACTCGACACCCGCGTATAAACTTGAATTGCCTCTACACGAATGTTTAATTCCCGTTCTCGGACTATCTCTCAAAACTACTCTCGCGTCGCACGAATAACTTCTCGAACGTTCTAGACCGTCAAGAAATTTCCTCCAACGTTCTGTCTTCAAATACTTGGTAATATTCCAATCCTTAGAACGTATCCCATTTTAATCTAGAATGTCTTCTTGATAATTACCACGCCTGAGATCCACAAATTGTAGGAAACTTATTAACTAAAGACAACCACAAGATTTTGTAAATCATTAAATAGTTCATCTCAACTGAGATATAACTCCAAAGAATGCTAATGAACAACAGCTTCATCGTTTTAAAATATTTACACGAAAAACTCATTTATTCCACACACCACTTCTCGCTCGCTATTTAGAATATTCCAATTGCATAACATTTGAAACTAGAATTATTAATTAACTTTTAAATTAAGATAATTTAATTATCCTTCAATAACATTAAGCATATATGCCACTACAAATCAAGGGAATGTGAACTCTACAGTTCATTCAAACGAGATGGTGCTTCATATTGTCTGCGTGTCAGAGCTGTGTAATTCTAGTGCTCCATGCAACGCCGACATGTATGGTATTATGTTTGACGACATCCACTCATTAGCAGAATGTGAATTTGACACTTCCGGCCAATGGTATTGCGTTTCAACGCAATGGTGATCTAGTGCTCCATGTAGTGCGATGTCGCATCTCATATCAACGTATCGAAGTAAGTAAGCTGTCATCTTCTGTGCATAGCATTATGCATATCTGTTTCTACATTTTTAATGAATGTGAAATCTACAGTTTCATGCAACGGGATGGCGCTTCGCTCTGTCTGCGTGTAAAACAATGAAGAACTAGTGCTTCATGGAATGCGATGGCGCTTTTTATTTTAACGTTTCAAAGTAAGTAAGCTGCAGACATGAAAGCATAGCGTGATGCTTATCTGCTTCCACACTTCAAAAGACTGTCACTTCTACAGTTCCATTAAACAGGATGGGGCTTCATATTGTTTGCGTGTCAAAGCACCGGAGTTCTAATGCTACATGCAATGTGATATCGCATTTCATTTCAATCCTTCAAAGTAAGTAAGCTGCAATCTTCTATGCATAGCATTACGCTTATGTGTATCTACACTTCCAAACAATGTGGATTCCGCAGTTCCATGAATAGGGATGGTGCATCACAGTGCCTGCGTATCACTAGAGTAAAATCCTATTTCTCCATGCAATGCGATGTCGCATCTCATTTCAGCGCTTCAAACTGAGTAAGCAGTAACATTCTATGCATACCTTTATACATATCTGCTTCTACATTCCAAATGTATGTTAATTCTAAAGTTCCATGTACCGGATTGTTGCTTCATAGTGTCTACATAACAGTACAACGGAGTTCTAATACTCTATGCAATGCGATCGCATCTCACTTCAAAGTTTCAAGAAAAGGAAGATGCAATCTTTTATGCGTAGCTTATGCTTACCTGCCTTTACTGTTCAAAAGAATATGTATGATACAGTCCACTGCAAATGGATGGCGCCCCATAATGTCTGCGTGTCAATGCAGTGGTGTTACGCTGCTCCGTGCAATGCAATGACGCATCTAATTTAATCGTTACAATGTAATTCAGCTGTAATCTTCTACGTACAGCATTATGCTTATATGCATCTATACTTCAAAAGAATGTGAGTTCTACAGTTCTATGCAACGGGATGGCACTTCAATTTATCTGCATGACAAATCCATGGTGTTCAAATTTTCCACGCAATGCGATAGCGCAATTCGTTTCGACGTTTCAAAGTACGTAAGCTGTAATGTTCAATGCACAGTACTATGCTTTTCTGCTTGTACACCTCAGCGGAATGTGAATTCTACTGTTTCATGCAATGGTGTGGCGCTCCGGAATGTCTACGAGTGAATGTAATAGAGTTCTAATGCTCCTTGCAATGCGGAAGCGCATCCCGTTGCAATGGTTCGAAGTAAGTATGTTGTAATCTTCCATTCGCAGAAATATTGTTTTCTGCTTTCATACTTTGAACGACTATGAATTCTTCAGTTTCATGCAACGGAATGGCGCTTCGTAGTGTCTACCTCTCAGAGCAATAACGTTCTCTCTCCCGTTTCACGCAACTGATAATTCAACTGTTTAAAACCTTTGAATTGTAGAAGCAGATAAGCATAATGTGATGCACAAAACATTACTGCTTACTTAATTTGTAACGTCGGAAGCCATCGCATTGCATAGAGCAATACAACCCTACTGCGTTGTATCGAAGATACTGCAAGGCGCCATCTGGTTGGAGGGTACTGTAGAGTTCACATTCCTCTGTAGCGTTGTAGGAGGTAAGCATAATGCGACGTATGGAGCATTACTTTCTACTTATCTAGATACGTTGGAATGACATGGGCCATCGCGATGCATGAAGCATTAGAAATATATTCCTCTGATACGACGACACTATGAAAAACCACCCCGTTGCAAGGGATTCATATTCTTTTAAAGCATAGAAGCAAATGAGAGAATTGCGATGCATAGGACATTACAACCTACTTACTTTGAAGCGCTGAAATGATATGCGCCCTCGCGATGCATAAAGTATTAGAGATCTATTGGTTTGAAAAGCAAATACCATGAATTACCATCCCGATGCAAGCAACTGTAAGATTCACATTCCTTTAACACGTTGACGCCGGCGCGGATATTCGCTGTCCGTTCCGTGGGACGGCGCTTCAACTAGCGGTCCGTCCCGTGGGGCGGCGCGGCACCAAATTGTGCTGTTCAATGTGAAGAGTTTTTTCCTCGTCGGCGCGATGCATTCCTTGCGCCTTTTCATTGGTTATTCAGTTTTGACTGCTTTTGCCAATCACTGAGTATTTCCTATTTTAGGCCACCGCCTTCTTACAGAAGGGTGGTGGTGCTTCTGGTGGGGTCTGACTTTGTTGTTACTGTATTTGGTCATGTAGCCAGATTTCCGCTGGGGCTATTACCTGCGCCGTGTGACCAAGTGTAGCTTGGCCACGGGCAGTGGACCCTTCGGAAATCCCCGGTTTATGGCTTCCGCATGTACCATCGAGGCCATTAGAGAAAGTTAATTATCGCATGCCTGGAAAATGTAAAAAGCTTAAAACGGTTCCTCAAAAATGGCTTGATTGCTGCACATACCATAAACGGTGCTAGTCGTTTGTAGCGAAAGGTCTTCTATTGTACCTTACTGCTAGCTGCTACAAATGCTAATTCGTTTTTTATGGCCATAAGCCCGGTCGACGGGCGAACGGCGCATATGGTCAATGTCGTACTAAGAAAAAGAAATAGTCGTGCGTTTGTCATAAATTATGTTGAGTGCGAGCGGCGATTTTGTCGCACCTTCGACTGACGATTTCCAGGCGACCAGGCACTCGAGGCCCCAATAGTACTTGGTTTCCTGGGTCACAAATAAAAGATATATATTGCCGGTTAAGTGGCCGAGGACTGTCGCGTGGTTTTCCAGAGAACAGTTTGTTTTTTCTTTGGAAAATCGCGGGCCTCGGGGTGGGTTTTAGTTGGGGGAACATTGACCCACCTCTGGATCTTCGGCGGCCCAATTAGAAGTATAGGGCCGCCCACGCATAGTGGAGAAAATGTGTGACTTTTTGGGAAACAAATACGCCCCAGTTGACACTTTTTGAATATATAGTGCGTGACCTAGTAAGGAGGAATCATTATCGAGCATTTAGACGACGACGTGAGTTTGATTGAGTTTAGAGTTGTCGGCAAGATAGGAAAAGTTCTGTTGGTGTGCACGGTGTGAAGTGTTTGTGAGTTGCGAAGTCAATAGAGTTCTGATACAACGATTTATCTGAACACATATTGCTTTCGGTAAGTGTAACGGTAGTAGAAAGTTTTTTTCCTTCTAAAAAGGTGGTTAGCATTTTTTATTTTGCATTTTTCATTTTTGCCCATCTAAATATTTGATACAATGGATATGGAATTCAGTGATTCGTCTGATGAATCCGTATCTGGAATCATACCCAGGAGACGAAGACATACAATAGTTTCATCATCATCATCATCATCATCATCATCATCATCATTGGACACGGCATCCGATATAAATACCGTGGAGGATGAAGTTTTGGAGTCTGACGCAGAGGACCAAGATGATGACGCAGAGTGGCGGACAATAGCAGAAAGACCTGCATCAGAGGAAGAGGAAGAGGAAGAGGAAGAGGAAGAAGAAGAGCTACTAATGAAAGAGACGGACTGCGACAATCCTGTTGCGTTGTACAAATTATTCTTTACGGACGAGATCTTGGATATCATCGTAGAAGAAACTAATAGGTACGCCGTACAGTGTTTGATGAATGCGGAATATGATAGGAGACAACACCAACAAGCGTGGAACCCGGTGACAAAAACTGAATTTAATATCTTTATCGGAATCTTACTTATAATGGGTGTAGTGCAGCTACCCGAAATTCGTCTGTATTGGTCGAAAAATACAATGCATGCGAGTGCGCGTATAAAGAGTGCGATCAAACAGGATCGATTTTTAGCGATATTGAACTATTTACATTTTTCCGATAATGTTACAGCCAGAACCGAGGATCGGTTACACAAACTGCGAAATATAGTGGATAAAATTCTTGGTACCTTCAAAAATACAATAAAACCCGGTAAAAATGTAGTAATCGATGAAACCATGGTTCCGTAGAAAGGACGGCTTAGTTTTCGTCAATACATACCGGGTAAGCGACACAAGTACGGTATAAAATTGTACAAACTCTGCCTTCCGGACGGATATACATATAATATGCACATTTATTCGGGCAAAAATGAAACTGGAATTGCAAAAACCCATGCACATGATGTAGTCATGACATTGATAGGAGATTTATTATTCAAGGGCCGAATTTTATTTACTGATAGCTTTTATATAAGTATTCCACTAGCAGAAGATCTCCTCAGCAAAAGAACATATATTTGCGGTACAATAAAAATAAATAGAAAATTTCTACCACCACAGGCTAAGCAAAAACAGAAACGGCGCGACATCATTTCTCTGCAAAATCGGAGCGGCGTAAAATTTTTAAAATGGACTCATAAAAGACCCCTGTGCATGTTAACCACTTGTAAATCTCATAATTGCGTCCTTATTCGTGGCAAGGATGACAAGATAAAACCTGATACATTTTTTTCTTATAACAGTGTGAAAAAGGGAGTCGATATATCGGACCAAATGTGTTCATACTATAATAATTTACGGAAAACGGTAAAATGGTACCGAAAAGTTGTAATAGAACTAATATGCGGGACCTCATTAGTAAATGCATGGTATATACATAGAAAATGGGGAACTAAACGCTACAAAATTTTAAAATTTAGGGAAAAAATTATTGATTATTTATTGATAAGTGAGAATCCCCCAAGTAATGAAATAATAGTTAGACGTAGTAAACATTTTTTAAGTTCGCACCAAGGACCCGCGAGGAAGATGAGGAAAAGGTGCAAAGAGTGTTACAAACGCTTAACAAATCTAAAAGGTACAAAGTACGCCACAAATAAAACAAAAAAAGTTACGACCTTTTGTAACAGTTGTCCGGATAAGCCAGCACTTTGTTTAGAATGTTTTAAAAAATTGCATCGGTAATATAAGTAGTTATATTTTGTTATATTTTATGTATTGATTATTATAAGTTATGTATTTTATGTTAAATTTTTGATTATAAGGTAGAAATATTAATGGATTATGTTAAATCAATAAAATAACATTTTATGCAACGTATTTCTTGATATACAAACGTGGCCCATCGGTGATGCATGCCGCCGCACGGAACAATTCAGCGTGGCCCATCGGTGATGCATGCCGCCCCACAGAACAATTTAGCATGGGCCACCGGTGGTCAGGCCGCCCCATGGAACAGACAAGCATGGGCCACCGGTGGGTCATGCCGGCGTCAACGTGTTAAAGCGTAGTAGCAGAGAGGCATAATGTGATACATAAGACATTACAACCTAATTACTTTGAAGCGTTGAAATGATATGCATCATCGCGATGCATATGCATTAGAACTCTGCTCGTTCAAAACGCAGACACTGAAACACCATCCCGTTGGAAGGAACTATAGATTTCACTTTCTTTTGAAATATAGAAGCAGATCGGCATATTGTAGTGCATAGAAAATTGCAGCCTACTTATTTCGGAACTTTGAAATGTGATACGCCATTGCATTCCATGTAGCATTAGAATTCTATTGTTTTAAAATGCAGACATTGTGCAGCACCATCTCGTTGCTTGAAACTGTAGAATTCACATTCGTTTGGAGTGTGGTAGCAAATAAGCATAATGCAATGCATAGAATGTTACTGCTTACTTACTTCGTAACGTTGAAATGAGATGCGCCATGGCATTGCATGGGGCATAGGAACTCTATTGTTCTGAAACGTAGACACTATGAAGGGCCATTCCGTTGGAGAGAATTGTAGCATTCACATTATTCTGAAATGTAGAAGTAGGTAAGCACAATGCGATGCATAGAACATTACATACTTGCTTTGAAGTGTGAAACTGAGAAGCACCATCTTGTAGCACAGAATATTTTTTTATTGCTTACGACGAATTATAGTACTGAGATGCTCCATCTTGTTGCAAGGAATCTTCAAAGCTGCTCATACTGACATGTAGACACTCAGATGCGACATCCATTTTCGTGGAACTTTAGGAATTACTTTGAAACGTAGGACTGTGAAGTTGCATCGCGTTGTATAGAGAATTAGAAAGTGCCTATTATCGAACGTAGAAATGAGAAACGAAATCATGTTGCATGGAACTTTGCATCTTACGTACTCTGAATCGTATAAACTGATAGGGACCAAAACTTTACATGAATATATAGAACATACATAGTTTTAAACGTTGAACTGAGAATTTGAGAACTTATTCATATTTCATAGAACTTCAGAACTTACTTGCTATGAAACGTAGACAGATAAGGGACATCGCGCTGCTTAAAACGTTAGAACTTGCTTACTTCAACAAAGACACTTATTCCGTACTTTTAGAAGAATTTTTGATAAACCACTTACATTTCACGTTTTCAATATTTTTATATGTATGCGAGGTGTAATCGTTTAAGTTCTTAAATGATAACTTAGTGTTGATTATTATTTGGTAACTCGGTTATAAACGGGTCAGCATAAGCTTCAATCAATATGTTCATAAACCTGAAATTTATGCAGTTAGTTGTTAGTCACTTAGTGCTCAAACAGCAAAGATCCTGACCATTTGAAAATGGTTGACTTTCATCAATTTTCTTAAAAATTGAAATATTGTCCAACTGCTTGCATTGAAGACTATAATTAAAGTTTTCCAAATATTTTAGCTCTTATAGACGTGTCACGTCTCGGGTTGCGGAAAATTAACCGTTTTTCGGAGTAACACGCAGCCTCGAACGGTTCGACTCGCACAATTGCGTCGAAGACCCGGTTCTTTTTGGAACGCGGAAAACTGCGCGAAAGTCACGAAAGCGAGTATATATAAAAGGGGATTTACCTTTCGAAGTCTTGGAAACCGCTAATTACTAACTTCGTTCCAGGTATCGTCGTCGGCGAGGATCTTCCCCTGTATGGTCCCTGCGTACGGGTTGTGAGGCGGAATCGACAATGGAACGAGTACCCAGGCAGGCTGATCTCTGGTGCGGATCGGCGACGAAGGCGGCGATGCGGAAAGGCTGTCCGGTCGGCAGACAATAGGAGATGAGACGGAGCAGTGGTCGACGATGGAGTAGCTGCTTGTATCTACGTATTCGCGCACTGGAGAACGCAGGAAGTTCTTCCTTCCCACGCGTCGAGTTTCGTTTATCCATTGCGGAAAGGCGCATTCAAATCGGATTCCAAAACACCAGATACGGATCCACCAGCGGAGAGGGCCGCTCTAGTTTGCCGATCCAGAGATATGGAAAACGATGGATATCTTCTCCTTAGTCGAACTGTGGCTTGGTGCAGTTAAGCGGAGGGCCACTTTAACTGGTCGGTAACTAAGCGTGACTAATGGTCAGAACTCCTTGAATGATTTTGGAAGACGCGTGAAATCATGAAAGACTTCGTATCGTAATGAATTTAATTTAATTTAAGGCAAGGAATGCTGTGGTAATAATGAGAGTTTGTAAATACTGGTAAAAATAAAATATATTCTAAGTAAAACCTAAGCTTACACTTTACTGCGCTATGCTAAGAATGGCTAAGTACTAGAATCGTTGATTTAGAATAAAGTTAGAGTTAGAATTGGAAATAGCAACTTGAATTCTGAGTTAGAATAGTAACGAAATAGCAAACATCTTCAAGTGAGGTGGAGTAAGGCCCGGAGGCATGATAGGTACGGTCGCGATGAGCGCTTGGATCGATTTGTACTCATCGAGCGCTGGGCTTGGTCTCTTCGTTGACTCGCGAATCCGCGACCTCCTCGGATCGCGCGGGAACGCTAGGACCTGGAATGGGGAGGACTCTCGACACTCGTGGTGGTGCGGACGGTCGTGGTGAAGCGTGCGCGGCCGGCGTGAACTGGCACGGCTCTAATTATGAATAATACGCTTTCTAAAATTATGATTACACATGAAATGACTTATGCTATACTTGTGTGTTGCGTCCTGTTTGTACATAGAGTGCCGTATGCTTAAATACTAGAATTCGCTTGGTTATAGACATGAGCATAATACGAATATGTGTGCGTAACTGCGGGCGACCCTCGTGGTGCGTGAAATGCATACCGTGCGTCGGTATGCTCGTCTCTGCATGTCTCTGCATCACAGTTGTATTCTGGAATTGAAATTAAATGTTTGATTTTTCTATTTACTGATTAGAACATCTTTCTGTTGGAATGTTCAAGAATTTTTCATATTCTTAATTACTGAAAACGTATTGCTTGGTTCGCTAGCTTAATATTTAAAATTTGCTGAGATATTCTTATCTAATTCTTGTAAATAATTTTTTATCTTAGCGAAGTGTGTATCCATTCTTGTAGTTTTGTAAAGAGTATCTAATCTTACTATCTAAAATGAAACATTGAGATCTGTTTACTATCTAATGGAATTTAATTACCTTTTGATTCAAATTCACAATGATAATCTTCCATAGTTCAACAATTTTGTGAGCTGTCCAGAGGAATCCGCAGCTCAGTACTTATAAAATGAACGACACAAAGGACAGCCTAACCAAACGTAATCGAACCGATATTTCAATACTAATCTTATCATGTTTAACTTATGCTGCAAACTATTGAAATGCCCTTCGAAAAGTGTTTATTCACAGTGAAGTAAACGGTAAGTATTACGCCTTCCACCACTGTTTACAATACGTATGTCTCATTTACTATCAAATCCGTGAGTATTATCGCCTTTCTTTACTTTTTGTAACCTTCAATGCCTTCATGTTACAGATCGTTAAACCTGCTTTAAAATGCTCTATCGTATTACGGAAGAATGGACATACCAACTCATTTTAAAAAATGAAGGAAACCTTCATATGTCCAACATAACTCCACTTACAAAAAAACTATTTTCATCAACGGATGGGCCCTTTGTACTATGCAATTTTATATTAGCAAAAACTTCTATGAAACTTACAGTTTCGTGGATATCTGAGGTGCTAATTATTACTGCCCGAACCTGTATATTGTTATGGATGTGTCCAACAAGGCAACGATGAACAGAGTTAAATTTAATATTATGATGTTTATTATTTTACTTATAATATATTTGTTTTTCTGAAATTTTGCCAAAAAACAATGTTCACGATGTCGACAGATGAATATATTTGCCTTAGAATTACAAGAGCCAACAATTTCGAAAGTAGAATATTTCTTTACTTCGCTAACCGAATCATTGCAAACGTTAAGTAAAGTGCGTGCCTTTCAAAACAGTCAGATGCAAATTACGATACAACGTTTCCAAGAAATGGTACGTGCCACTGTTTTTTAATTTCCGTTTATTTAATCAAAGGAAATTTAATTGAAATATCCGCAAAATTTGAGGACAAAAAGTTATTGTAATTTTACGCAACATATATGATGATGATAAAGGATAAGTATACGGAACTGAAAATGGAAAGTAGCGAGCAGAAAACCAAACTGATGGAGCTACAAAGTAGATTGATACATCCGTCAAATGATGATTCTAGGTTAATAAAATCTGTTAATCAAAGAACTATTGCAAAAATCAAGTATAATCAATATTACTTCTGCTCAAAGGCTATAATAGAATTGGACCGAAATGGGTACAAAACAGGCAATTATATCTATACGTTCTATTCTATGCAAAGGCAAATATTTCGAAGAGAAAAGATGTGTTACTTACAAATTACTTATGTTCCTAGATATCTCACTAATTCAGGCTTCTTGTCTTGCAGAACTAATCATTCATTTAACATGTAAAGGTGTCGAAGAATAGTAAAAGATTTTTATATTTCATAGCCTCACTCGATACGTCGATTGGATCACGTAAAATATCGGACATTAATTGCATCTACATCTTCAGACCTTAAATATATAATTGCAACAACATATTTAATAGCATTTTAATAACACTTTTGTAATTGTTTATATCTATGCCTAATAAATATATATTAATCGAATAAGTGGCTTTACCAAAGAATAAAAGTATTTGAGGCTTACAAATCGGAGCACTACATAACAAACGTGCATCACATATATAATATTACATGTAACAAAAGATGAAGACCAAAGAGATCGTACATAAGTTGAATCCACAATGCGATCATAGAGATACAGGAACGGCAAAAATTCCAAACAATAATTTAAAAAATTCAAAAAGGGGGGAGTGAAAATCCATCTCCTTGACGATGATAAGGAACAATTCTGCCTCATGCACTACAATATCCCAAACTGCCAGCGATTGGCACGCCAATGACAACGGATGGAACGAATTCCGTGACAGAAACTGTGCTAACAAAGTGCTCCTACTCAGCTTTCGAAATGGTATACTGTTAGTACTGGGGCGGCATTCGTATCACGGCACTATTAAAGCACCGAGATATAGCACACGGGCTACACGGCCGTGACAATGACACTATCAGCTCACCATAGCTACACGCGTGGTTGTGGCGTAGGCTGACATTTACTAATGGGGAAGCTGTTTCCATAAAAATTATAAGCAAATATGAAAAATGACTAAACTGCGCAATTTATTTATTTTGATTCCAAAATAGATACACCGGCACAAAACAAAGATATAAGAACTCGATTTTATTATTTTCTATAAACTAGTTCGATAGGGCGATTTTTTCCATAAAGTCGATAATTACTTTGTCATAAAAATATATACACTTATTTTATATATATTTTCTTCAATTTATTGTTACAAATTCATGCAATTGAGGGTTACATTAAATATGATGACAGCATGTTATTTCAAAAATTACACAAGGCGAAGTTAGGGACGCAACAGCATGAATTTTTATTTTATAAGTAATATTTTTTTATAAATAATATTTTTAGTCTATGATGGATTGAAAGAAATATATACGACTCGCTCAATAAATATAGGGAAACGACCATAAAATGTCTATCAATACTCATATGCTGAACATCTACTGACATCTAACGGTTCTAATTTGTATGAAAGCACAGGTTCCCCGTTGCCAAATGTGATCCTGCGTCATTGCTGAGGAGATTCATGAATGGAGCGATGATACGCGTGTCACCATGGTGCTGGTGCTAGGCGATTGGCTTGTCTAGAACGTGCCGGTAACACGTTCTGGCATTTTAGTTAACTAATCCGGTCACAGATGACTACGAATCAGTTGACACTCCTCGGAAGTGGCAATATAGTGCCGGCATGGTGTCGCTACCGTCTTGCTGTTTGTTATCTGGGATGCTTTTTAGTGCATTATTCGGAATTGAATTTGAACGCATAGCTACTTAATCGCGAATTTGCATGTACTGTGACGTGGTGACGTCACAAGGCTCGCTCACCCCCCCACCCTGCTACGGTTAGACTAGCTCGCAGATCACCACCCATGCGAGAAGCGCGACACGGACCATCGCGATAGCTGTATTTGCGAGGAGCGTGGAATGCACGATGGTAGAACCTTCCCCCCCCCCCCCCCCCCCCCCCGTTCTTTTCTCTCTCACCGTTCTACGGATTAGACTGGCGAGCTGATGGAAGAAGACCGAAGGTTCGCGGAAGAGCTGTGCGCCGAGGTAGCGTGACGGGCTCGACGGTGGAGGAGTCATGAAGTGAGCAAGAAGAGACCCTGAAGCCCAAAGGATACGATCCCGAGCCCTGCAACGATAAGACCGCTGCCATAGTCCATGGAGACGAACAGGATGGTTCTCGATTGTGAGAAGGACCTCCACCCTTCCCCTGAGCCCATGAAGAGGAAAACTCAAGATGCGCAGCGGAATTACAGGTGAGCCGTGGAAAGCGCGGCGCGCGACACGCGCCGCAGTTCAAATAATCCAGAGGACTCCCTCGAGACACACCAGAGGGGGCGATCAGGGAAGATCGCCGAAATCCACCGATCGATGCCCCGAACAATACCGAAGCGTATGGCCCTACCCCACCAAGGAGCCCTAAGGAGGATCTAAGGGGATCCGAAGACCCCCAGCAAACCTATATAATGAGCTAGCCAGCACGAAGACAGCCTCTTATTCTTCTCAACGACTTAGCGACTACTTAGCGAGCAACCGAGCAAGCGATTATACGGAGCGATTCGGAGGAGAGAGAGAGAGAGAGAGAGAGAGGGAGAGAGAGAGGTAAACGGACTGAACGAGATCCATACTTGTTGGAAACGAGAACGTGAGTCCTTATACGCTAAAGCGTCCCATTTGTTCCCTGCCGCAATTGTGATATCGCGTATTGTAATTTGTATTGTATAACGGGTGGTGATCCCCGGTCATTCGCGGCGTGTCGTATACCCTTTTGTAATACCGCGTCGAGGCAATCTAGAAAGAAGCCGTGAGTTCAGTATCCCGCGACCCTAATTTGCGCACTCGGCTAGAAGCAGTCGAGCGAAAGAGTATTTCGAAATTTCGAGGGTTATCTTGCACCGGGTTTCCCCGGGTTCATCAGGGCAGGCAGTAGGATGGTGGAGGGCCTGCCCTCCTGTTGCTTGGATCTATAGAATTCACATTCTTTTGTAGAGTAGAAGTAGATAATTATAATGCTTTTCATAGAAGATTACAGCTTACTTAATTCGAAACGTTAAAATGAGATGAGTCATGGCATTGTATGATTCATTAGTACTCTATTGTCTCGACATGTAGACACTACGAAGGGCAATCCTGTTGCATGGAGCTGTAGAATTTACATTCTTATGAAGTTTTAAAGCAGATAAGCATAGAGCTATGCATAAGAGATTACAGCATTCTTACTTTGAAACGATGAAATGGGATGCGCCAGCGCATTGCATGGAGAATTCTAGCTCGATTGCTTTAACAGACAGTCACTACGGAGCGCCATGCCGTTGAACGGAATTATATAGTTCACATTCTATTGAAGACCTCTAACAGTTAAGCATAATGTTATGGATATATGATTACAGATACTTTGCTTCGAAACGTTGAAATGAGATGCGGCGTCGCGCTGCATGAAGTATTAGAAATGTCATGCTTGGACACGTAGAGGTCTGGAAACGATATTCTGTTGCAAGTAAGTATAGGAATCACATCCTTCTAAGGTCTAGATGCAGACAAATGTAACATATTGCATAGAACATTGCAATTTACCATGAATCATTGAAATGACTTGCGACATCGTGTTGAATGAAGCAATAGAACTCTATTGCTTCGATACGCAGACATCTGCAAACACTACTTCCTAGCAAGGGAGTGTCGCATTCTTTTGAAGTGAATACGAGGTATACATATCACTACACAATGCATATTATATCTTATCATGAAACATAGAAGTCAGATGCGATATCGCGTTTTAAGAAGCATTAGAACTCTGTTTCTATGATACGTAGATAACTGCAAACGCTATTCCCTAGGAAGGAAGTGTCGCATTTACATTCACCTGAAGTGAAAACGAGGTATAAGTGACATTTCGCAATGAATATTATATCTTATCACGAAACATAGAAATGGAATGCGACATCACGTTTTAAGATGCATTAGATCTATATTGCTACGATACGTAGACATCTGCAAACGCTATTTCCTAGCAAGGAAGTGTCGCATTTACATTCCTTTGAAGTGAATACCTGGTATACATAACACTGCACAATGAATATTATATCTTACCATGAAACATAGAAATGAGATGCGATATCACGATTTAAAAAGCATTAGAACTCTATTGCTACAATACGTAGACATCTGCAAACGCTCTTTAATAGCAAGGAAGTGTCGCATTTACATTCCTCTGAAGTGAATACCTGGTATACATAACACTGCACAATGAATATTATATCTTACCATGAAACATAGAAATGAGATGCGATATCACGATTTAAAAAGCATTAGAACTCTATTGCTACAATACGTAGACATTTGCAAACACTCTTTAATAGCAAGGAAGTGTCGCATTTACATTCCTTTGAAGTGAATACCTGGTATACATAACACTGCACAATGAATATTATATCTTATCATGAAACATAGAAATGGGATGCGATATCGCGGTCTAAGAAGCGTTAGAACTCTATTGCTACGATACTTAGACATCTGCAAACGCTATTACCTAGCAAGGAAGTGTCGCATTTACATTCTTTTGAAGTGAATACGAGGTATACATAACACTCCACAATGAATATTACATTTTATCATGAAACATAGAAAGGAGAAGCTATATCCCGTTTTAAGAAGCATTAGAATTCTATTGCTACGATACGTAGACATCTGCAAACGCTATTTCCTAGCAAGGAATTGTCGCATTTACATTCATTTAGAGTGTATGCGAGGTATACATGACAATTCGCAATGAATATTATATCTTATCATGAAACATAGAAATGAGATGCGATATCCCGTTTTAAGAAGGACTAGAAATCTACTGCTTCGATACGTAGAGATCTGCAATCGCTATTTCCTAGCAAGCAAGTGTCGCACTTAAATTCATTTGAAGGGAATGCGAGGTATAAGTGACACTTCGCAATGAATATTATATCTTATCATGAAACATGAAAATGATTTGCGATATCTCGTTTTAGGGAGCATTAGAACTCTATTGTTTTGATACGTAGACATCTGCAGACGCTATTTCCTAGGACGGAAGTGTCGCATTTACATTCTTTTGTTGTGAATACGAGGTATACATGACACTTCGCAATGAATATTATATCTATCATGAAACATAGAAATGACTGGCGATATTTCGTTTTATGAAGAATTATAACACTATTGCTTCGATACGTAGACGTCTGCCAACGCTATTTCCTAGTAAGGAAGTGTCGCATTTACATTCATTTGAAGTGCATGCGAGGCATACATGAAAGTTCGCAATGAACATTATATCTTATCATGGAACATAGAAATGGGATGCGATATCGCGTTTTAAGAAGCATTAGAACTCTATTGCTACGATACCTAGACATCTGCAGACGCTATTTCCTAGCAAGGAAGTGTCGCATTCACATTCATTTGAAGTGTAGACGAGGAATACATAACAGTTCGCAAATCATATTATATCTTACCATGAGACATAGAAATGAGATGCGATATCGCGTTTTAAGAAGCATTAGAAATCTATTGTTACGATACGTAGACATCTGCAAACGCTATTTCCTTGCAAGGAAGTGTCGCATTTACGTTCATTTGTATCGTAGACGAGGAATGCATAACACTTCGCAATGAATATTATATCTTACCATGAAGTATAGATATGAGATGCAATATCTTGTTTTAAGAAGCATTTGAACTCTATTTCTTCGATACGTAGACATCTGCAAACGCTATTTCCTTGCAAGGAAGTGTCGCATTTACATTCGTTTGAAGTGTAGACGAGGAATACATAACACTTCGCAAATCATATTATATCTTACCATGAAACATAGAAATGAGATGCGATATCGCGTTTTAAGAAGCATTAGAACTCTATTGCTACGACAGGTAGACATCTGCAAACGCTATTTCCTACCAAGGAAGTGTCGCACTTGCAT
Organism: Xylocopa sonorina; assembly: GCF_050948175.1. Classification (NCBI taxonomy): domain Eukaryota; kingdom Metazoa; phylum Arthropoda; class Insecta; order Hymenoptera; family Apidae; genus Xylocopa; species Xylocopa sonorina. The sequence goes on from NW_027490090.1 coordinate 6,763,230, forward strand.
TCATTTGAAGTGTAGACGAGGAATACATAACACTTCGCAAATCTTATTATATCTTACCATGAAACATAGAAATGAGGTGCGATATCGCGTTTTAAGAATCATAAGAACTCTATTGTTACGATACGTAGACATCTGCAAACGCTATTTCCTTGCAAGGAAGTGTCGCATTTACGTTCATTTGAATCGTAGACAAGGAATGCATAACACTTCGCAATGAATATTATATCTTATCATGAAGCATAGATATGAGATGCAATATCTCGTTTTAAGAAGCATTTGAACTCTATTGCTTCGATACGTAGACATCTGCAAACGCTATTTCCTTGCAAGGTAGTGTCGCATTTACATTCATTTGAAGTGTAGATGAGGAACACATAACACTTCGCAAATCATATTACATCTTACCATGAAACATAGAAATGAGATGCGATATCGCGTTTTAAGAAGCATTAGAACTCTTTTGCTACGATACCTAGGCATCTGCAGACGCTATTTCCTAGCAAGGAAGTGTCCCATTCACATTCATTTGAAGTGTAGACGAGGAATACATAACAGTTCGCAAATCATATTATATCTTACCATGAAACATAGAAATGAGATGCGATTTCGCGTTTTAAGAAGCATTAGAACTCTATTTCTACGATACCTAGACATCTGCAGACGCTATTTCCTAGCAAGGAAGTGTGGCATTTACATTCATTTGAAGTGTAGACGAGGAATACATGACACTTCGCAAATCATATTATATCTTACCATGAAACATAGAAATGAGATGCAATATCGCGTTTTAAGAAGCATTAGTACTCTGTAGCTACGATACCTAGACATCTGCAGACGCTATTTCCTAGCAAGGAAGTGTCGCATTTACATTCATTTGAAGTGTAGACGAGGAATGCATAACACTTCGCAAATCATAATATATCTTACCATGAAACATAGAAATGAGATGAGATATCGCGTTTTAAGAATCATAAGAACTCTATTGTTACGATACGTAGACATCTGCAAACGCTATTTCCTTGCAAGGAAGTGTCGTATTTACATTCATTTGAAGTGTAGACGAGGAATACATAACACTTCGCAAATCATATTATATCTTACCATGAAACATAGAAATGAGATGCGATATCGCGTTTTAAGAAGCATTAGAACTCTATTGCTACGACAGGTAGTCATCTGCAAACGCTATTTCCTACCAAGCAAGTGTCGCACTTGCATTCATTTGAAGTGTAGACGAGGAATACATAACACTTCGCAAATCATATTATATCTTACCATGAAACATAGAAATGAGATGCAATATCGCGTTTTAAGAAGCATTAGAACTCTTTTGCTACGATACCAAGACATCTGCAGACGCTATTTCCTAGCAAGGAAGTGTCGCATTCACATTCATTTGAAGTGTAGACGAGGAATACATAACAGTTCGCAAATCATATTATATCTTACCATGAAACATAGAAATGAGATGCGATATCGCGTTTTAAGATGCATTAGAACTCTATTTCTACGATACCTAGACATCTGCAGACGCTATTTCCTAGCAAGGAAGTGTGGCATTTACATTCATTTGAAGTGTAGACGAGGAATACATGACACTTCGCAAATCATATTATATCTTACCATGAAACATAGAAATGAGATGCAATATCGCGTTTTAAGAAGCATTAGATCTCTGTAGCTACGATACCTAGACATCTGCAGACGCTATTTCCTAGCAAGGAAGTGTCGCATTTACATTCATTTGAAGTGTAGACGAGGAATGCATAACACTTCGCAAATCATAATATATCTTACCATGAAACATGGAAATGAGATGAGATATCGCGTTTTAAGAATCATAAGAACTCTATTGTTACGATACGTAGACATCTGCAAACGCTATTTCCTTGCAAGGAAGTGTCGTATTTACATTCATTTGAAGTGTAGACGAGGAATACATAACACTTCGCAAATCATATTATATCTTACCATGAAACATAGAAATGAGATGCGATATCGCGTTTTAAGAATCATAAGAACTCTATTGTTACGATACGTAGACATCTGCAAACGCTATTTCCTTGCAAGGAAGTGTCGCATTTACGTTTATTTGTATCGTAGACGAGGAATGCATAACACTTCGCAATGAATATTATATCTTATCATGAAGCATAGATATGAGATGCAATATCTCGTTTTAAGAAGCATTTGAACACTATTGCTTCGATACGTAGACATCTGCAAACGCTATTTCCTTGCAAGGTAGTGTCGCATTTACATTCATTTGAAGTGTAGACGAGGAACACATAACACTTCGCAAATCATATTACATCTTACCATGAAACATAGAAATGAGATGCGATATCGCGTTTTAAGAAGCATTAGAACTCTATTGCTACGATACCTAGACATCTGCAGACGCTATTTCCTAGCAAGGAAGTGTCGCATTCACATTCATTTGAAGTGTAGACGAGGAGTACATAACAGTACGCAAATCATATTATATCTTACCATGAGACATAGAAATGAGATGCGATATCGCGTTTTAAGAAGCATTAGAAATCTATTGTTACGATACGTAGACATCTGCAAACGCTATTTCCTTGCAAGGAAGTGTCGCATTTACGTTCATTTGTATCGTAGACGAGGAATGCATAACACTTCGCAATGAATATTATATCTTATCATGAAGCATAGGTATGAGATGCAATATCTCGTTTTAAGAAGCATTTGGACTCTATTTCTTCGATACGTAGACATCTGCAAACGCTATTTCCTTGCAAGGAAGTGTCGCATTTACATTCATTTGAAGTGTAGAGGAGGAATACATAACACTTCGCAAATCATATTATATCTTACCATGAAACATAGAAATGAGATGCGATATCGCGTTTTAAGAAGCATTAGAACTCTATTGCTACGACAGGTAGACATCTGCAAACGCTATTTCCTACCAAGGAAGTGTCGCATTTGCATTCATTTGAAGTGTAGACGAGGAATACATAACACTTCGCAAATCATATTACATCTTACCATGAAACATAGAAATGAGATGCGATATCGCGTTTTAAGAAGCATTAGAACTCTTTTGCTACGATACCAAGACATCTGCAGACGCTATTCCTAGCAAGGAGTGTCGTATTTACATTCATTTGAAGTGTAGACGAGGAATACATAACACTTCGCAAATCATATTATATCTTACCATGAAACATAGAAATGAGATGCGATATCGCATTTTAAGAATCATAAGAACTCTATTGTTACGATACGTAGACATCTGCAAACGCTATTTCCTTGCAAGGAAGTGTCGCATTTACGTTCATTTGTATCGTAGACGAGGAATGCATAACACTCGCAATGATATTATACTTATCATGAAGCATAGATATGAGATGCAATATCTCGTTTTAAGAAGCATTTGAACACTATTGCTTCGATACGTAGACATCTGCAAACGCTATTTCCTTGCAAGGTAGTGTCGCATTTACATTCATTTGAAGTGTAGACGAGGAACACATAACACTCGCAAATCATATTACATCTTACCATGAAACATAGAAATGAGATGCGATATCGCGTTTTAAGAAGCATTAGAACTCTAGTGCTACGATACCTAGACATCTGCAGACGCTATTTCCTAGCAAGGAAGTGTCGCATTCACATCCATTTGAAGTGTAGACGAGGAATACATAACAGTTCGCAAATCATATTATATCTTACCATGAGACATAGAAATGAGATGCGATAACGCGTTTTAAGAAGCATTAGAAATCTATTGTTACGATACGTAGACATCTGCAAACGCTATTTCCTTGCAAGGAAGTGTCGCATTTACGTTCATTTGTATCGTAGACGAGGAATGCATAACACTTCGCAATGAATATTATATCTTATCATGAAGCATAGATATGAGATGCAATATCTCGTTTTAAGAAGCATTTGGACTCTATTTCTTCGATACGTAGACATCTGCAAACGCTATTTCCTTGCAAGGAAGTGTCGCATTTACATTCATTTGAAGTGTAGAGGAGGAATACATAACACTTCGCAAATCATATTATATCTTACCATGAAACATAGAAATGAGATGCGATATCGCGTTTTAAGAAGCATTAGAACTCTATTGCTACGACAGGTAGACATCTGCAAACGCTATTTCCTACCAAGGAAGTGTCGCATTTGCATTCATTTGAAGTGTAGACGAGGAATACATAACACTTCGCAAATCATATTATATCTTACCATGAAACATAGAAATGAGATGAGATATCGCGTTTTAAGAATCATAAGAACTCTATTGTTACGATACGTAGACATCTGCGAACGCTATTTCCTAGCAAGGAAGTGTCGCATTTACATTCATTTGAAGTGTAGACGAGGAATACATGACACTTCGCAAATCATATTATATCCTGCCATGAAACATAGAAATGAGATGCGATATTGCGTTTTAAGAAAAATTATAATTCTATTGCTACGATAGGTAGACATCTGCAAACGCTATTTCCTTGCAAGGAAGTGTCGCATTTACATTCATTTGAAGTGTAGACGAGGAATACAAGACACTTCGCAAATCATATTATATCTTACCATGAAACATAGAAATGAGATGCGATATCGCCTTTTAAGAAGCATTAGAAATCTATTGCTACGATACGTAGACATCTGCAGACGCTATTTCCTAGCAAGGAAGTGTCGCATTCACATTCACTTGAAGTGTAGACGAGGAATACGTAACACTTCGCAATGAATATTATATCTTATCATGAAACATAGATATGAGATGCAATATCTCGTTTTAAGAAGCATTTGAACTCCATTTCTTCGATACGTGGACATCTGCAAACGCTGTTTCCTTGCAAGGAAGTGTCGCATTTACATTCATTTGAAGTGTAGACGAGGAATACATAACACTTCGCAAATCATATTATATCTCACCATGAAACATAGAAATGAGATGCGACATCGCGTTTTAAGAATCATAAGAACTCTATTGTTACGATACGTAGACATCTGCAAACGCTATTTCCTTGCAAGGAAGTGTCGCATTTACGTTCATTTGTATCGTAGACGAGGAATGCATAACACTTCGCAATGAATATTATATCTTATCATGAAGCATAGATATGAGATGCAATATCTCGTTTTAAGAAGCATTTGAACACTATTGCTTCGATACGTAGACATCTGCAAACGCTATTTCCTTGCAAGGTAGTGTCGCATTTACATTCATTTGAAGTGTAGACGAGGAACACATAACACTTCGCAAATCATATTACATCTTACCATGAAACATAGAAATGAGATGCGATATCGCGTTTTAAGAAGCATTAGAACTCTATTGCTACGATACCTAGACATCTGCAGACGCTATTTCCTAGCAAGGAAGTGTCGCATTCACATTCATTTGAAGTGTAGACGAGGAATACATAACAGTTCGCAAATCATATTATATCTTACCATGAGACATAGAAATGAGATGCGATATCGCGTTTTAAGAAGCATTAGAAATCTATTGTTACGATACGTAGACATCTGCAAACGCTATTTCCTTGCAAGGAAGTGTCGCATTTACGTTCATTTGTATCGTAGACGAGGAATGCATAACACTTCGCAATGAATATTATATCTTATCATGAAGCATAGATATGAGATGCAATATCTCGTTTTAAGAAGCATTTGGACTCTATTTCTTCGATACGTAGACATCTGCAAACGCTATTTCCTTGCAAGGAAGTGTCGCATTTACATTCATTTGAAGTGTAGAGGAGGAATACATAACACTTCGCAAATCATATTATATCTTACCATGAAACATAGAAATGAGATGCGATATCGCGTTTTAAGAAGCATTAGAACTCTATTGCTACGACAGGTAGACATCTGCAAACGCTATTTCCTACCAAGGAAGTGTCGCATTTGCATTCATTTGAAGTGTAGACGAGGAATACATAACACTTCGCAAATCATATTACATCTTACCATGAAACATAGAAATGAGATGCGATATCGCGTTTTAAGAAGCATTAGAACTCTAGTGCTACGATACCTAGACATCTGCAGACGCTATTTCCTAGCAAGGAAGTGTCGCATTCACATTCATTTGAAGTGTAGACGAGGAATACATAACAGTTCGCAAATCATATTATATCTTACCATGAGACATAGAAATGAGATGCGATATCGCGTTTTAAGAAGCATTAGAAATCTATTGTTACGATACGTAGACATCTGCAAACGCTATTTCCTTGCAAGGAAGTGTCGCATTTACGTTCATTTGTATCGTAGACGAGGAATGCATAACACTTCGCAATGAATATTATATCTTATCATGAAGCATAGATATGAGATGCAATATCTCGTTTTAAGAAGCATTTGGACTCTATTTCTTCGATACGTAGACATCTGCAAACGCTATTTCCTTGCAAGGAAGTGTCGCATTTACATTCATTTGAAGTGTAGAGGAGGAATACATAACACTTCGCAAATCATATTATATCTTACCATGAAACATAGAAATGAGATGCGATATCGCGTTTTAAGAAGCATTAGAACTCTATTGCTACGACAGGTAGACATCTGCAAACGCTATTTCCTACCAAGGAAGTGTCGCATTTGCATTCATTTGAAGTGTAGACGAGGAATACATAACACTTCGCAAATCATATTATATCTTACCATGAAACATAGAAATGAGATGAGATATCGCGTTTTAAGAATCATAAGAACTCTATTGTTACGATACGTAGACATCTGCGAACGCTATTTCCTAGCAAGGAAGTGTCGCATTTACATTCATTTGAAGTGTAGACGAGGAATACATGACACTTCGCAAATCATATTATATCCTGCCATGAAACATAGAAATGAGATGCGATATTGCGTTTTAAGAAAAATTATAATTCTATTGCTACGATAGGTAGACATCTGCAAACGCTATTTCCTTGCAAGGAAGTGTCGCATTTACATTCATTTGAAGTGTAGACGAGGAATACAAGACACTTCGCAAATCATATTATATCTTACCATGAAACATAGAAATGAGATGCGATATCGCCTTTTAAGAAGCATTAGAAATCTATTGCTACGATACGTAGACATCTGCAGACGCTATTTCCTAGCAAGGAAGTGTCGCATTCACATTCACTTGAAGTGTAGACGAGGAATACGTAACACTTCGCAATGAATATTATATCTTATCATGAAACATAGATATGAGATGCAATATCTCGTTTTAAGAAGCATTTGAACTCCATTTCTTCGATACGTGGACATCTGCAAACGCTGTTTCCTTGCAAGGAAGTGTCGCATTTACATTCATTTGAAGTGTAGACGAGGAATACATAACACTTCGCAAATCATATTATATCTCACCATGAAACATAGAAATGAGATGCGACATCGCGTTTTAAGAATCATAAGAACTCTATTGTTACAATACGTAGACATCTGCAAACGCTATTTCCTTGCAAGGAAGTGTCGCATTTACGTTCATTTGTATCGTAGACGAGGAATGCATAACACTTTGCAATGAATATTATATCTTATCATGAAGCATAGATATGAGATGCAATATCTCGTTTTAAGAAGCATTTGAACACTATTGCTTCGATACGTAGACATCTGCAAACGCTATTTCCTTGCAAGGTAGTGTCGCATTTACATTCATTTGAAGTGTAGACGAGGAACACATAACACTTCGCAAATCATATTACATCTTACCATGAAACATAGAAATGAGATGCGATATCGCGTTTTAAGAAGCATTAGAACTCTATTGCTACGATACCTAGACATCTGCAGACGCTATTTCCTAGCAAGGAAGTGTCGCATTCACATTCATTTGAAGTGTAGACGAGGAATACATAACAGTTCGCAAATCATATTATATCTTACCATGAGACATAGAAATGAGATGCGATATCGCGTTTTAAGAAGCATTAGAAATCTATTGTTACGATACGTAGACATCTGCAAACGCTATTTCCTTGCAAGGAAGTGTCGCATTTACGTTCATTTGTATCGTAGACGAGGAATGCATAACACTTCGCAATGAATATTATATCTTATCATGAAGCATAGATATGAGATGCAATATCTCGTTTTAAGAAGCATTTGGACTCTATTTCTTCGATACGTAGACATCTGCAAACGCTATTTCCTTGCAAGGAAGTGTCGCATTTACATTCATTTGAAGTGTAGAGGAGGAATACATAACACTTCGCAAATCATATTATATCTTACCATGAAACATAGAAATGAGATGCGATATCGCGTTTTAAGAAGCATTAGAACTCTATTGCTACGACAGGTAGACATCTGCAAACGCTATTTCCTACCAAGGAAGTGTCGCATTTGCATTCATTTGAAGTGTAGACGAGGAATACATAACACTTCGCAAATCATATTATATCTTACCATGAAACATAGAAATGAGATGAGATATCGCGTTTTAAGAATCATAAGAACTCTATTGTTACGATACGTAGACATCTGCGAACGCTATTTCCTAGCAAGGAAGTGTCGCATTTACATTCATTTGAAGTGTAGACGAGGAATACATGACACTTCGCAAATCATATTATATCCTGCCATGAAACATAGAAATGAGATGCGATATTGCGTTTTAAGAAAAATTATAATTCTATTGCTACGATAGGTAGACATCTGCAAACGCTATTTCCTTGCAAGGAAGTGTCGCATTTACATTCATTTGAAGTGTAGACGAGGAATACAAGACACTTCGCAAATCATATTATATCTTACCATGAAACATAGAAATGAGATGCGATATCGCCTTTTAAGAAGCATTAGAAGTCTATTGCTACGATACGTAGACATCTGCAGACGCTATTTCCTAGCAAGGAAGTGTCGCATTCACATTCACTTGAAGTGTAGACGAGGAATACGTAACACTTCGCAATGAATATTATATCTTATCATGAAACATAGATATGAGATGCAATATCTCGTTTTAAGAAGCATTTGAACTCCATTTCTTCGATACGTGGACATCTGCAAACGCTGTTTCCTTGCAAGGAAGTGTCGCATTTACATTCATTTGAAGTGTAGACGAGGAATACATAACACTTCGCAAATCATATTATATCTCACCATGAAACATAGAAATGAGATGCGACATCGCGTTTTAAGAATCATAAGAACTCTATTGTTACGATACGTAGACATCTGCAAACGCTATTTCCTTGCAAGGAAGTGTCGCATTTACGTTCATTTGTATCGTAGACGAGGAATGCATAACACTTCGCAATGAATATTATATCTTATCATGAAGCATAGATATGAGATGCAATATCTCGTTTTAAGAAGCATTTGAACACTATTGCTTCGATACGTAGACATCTGCAAACGCTATTTCCTTGCAAGGTAGTGTCGCATTTACATTCATTTGAAGTGTAGACGAGGAACACATAACACTTCGCAAATCATATTACATCTTACCATGAAACATAGAAATGAGATGCGATATCGCGTTTTAAGAAGCATTAGAACTCTATTGCTACGATACCTAGACATCTGCAGACGCTATTTCCTAGCAAGGAAGTGTCGCATTCACATTCATTTGAAGTGTAGACGAGGAATACATAACAGTTCGCAAATCATATTATATCTTACCATGAGACATAGAAATGAGATGCGATATCGCGTTTTAAGAAGCATTAGAAATCTATTGTTACGATACGTAGACATCTGCAAACGCTATTTCCTTGCAAGGTAGTGTCGCATTTACGTTCATTTGTATCGTAGACGAGGAATGCATAACACTTCGCAATGAATATTATATCTTATCATGAAGCATAGATATGAGATGCAATATCTCGTTTTAAGAAGCATTTGGACTCTATTTCTTCGATACGTAGACATCTGCAAACGCTATTTCCTTGCAAGGAAGTGTCGCATTTACATTCATTTGAAGTGTAGAGGAGGAATACATAACACTTCGCAAATCATATTATATCTTACCATGAAACATAGAAATGAGATGCGATATCGCGTTTTAAGAAGCATTAGAACTCTATTGCTACGACAGGTAGACATCTGCAAACGCTATTTCCTACCAAGGAAGTGTCGCATTTGCATTCATTTGAAGTGTAGACGAGGAATACATAACACTTCGCAAATCATATTATATCTTACCATGAAACATGGAAATGAGATGAGATATCGCGTTTTAAGAATCATAAGAACTCTATTGTTACGATACGTAGACATCTGCAAACGCTATTTCCTAGCAAGGAAGTGTCGCATTTACAATCATTTGAAGTGTAGACGAGGAATACATGACACTTCGCAAATCATATTATATCCTGCCATGAAACATAGAAATGAGATGCGATATTGCGTTTTAAGAAAAATTATAATTCTATTGCTACGATAGGTAGACATCTGCAAACGCTATTTCCTTGCAAGGAAGTGTCGCATTTACATTCATTTGAAGTGTAGACGAGGAATACAAGACACTTCGCAAATCATATTATATCTTACCATGAAACATAGAAATGAGATGCGATATCGCGTTTTAAGAAGCATTAGAAATCTATTGCTACGATACGTAGACATCTGCAAACGCTATTTCCTTGCAAGGAAGTGTCGCATTTACGTTCATTTGTATCGTAGACGAGGAATGCATAACACTTCGCAATGAATATTATATCTTATCATGAAACATAGATATGAGATGCAATATCTCGTTTTAAGAAGCATTTGAACTCTAGTTCTTCGATACGTAGACATCTGCAAACTCTATTTCCTTGCAAGGAAGTGTCGCATTTACATTCATTTGAAGTGTAGACGAGCAATACATAACACTTCGCAAATCATATTATATCTTACCATGAAACATAGAAATGAGATGCGATATCGCGTTTTAAGAAGCATAAGAACTCTATTGCTACGACCGGTAGACATCTGCAAACGCTATTTCCTACCAAGGAAGTGTCGCTCTTGCATTCATTTGAAGTGTAGACGAGGAATACATAACACTTCGCAAATCATATTATATCTTACCATGAAGCATAGAAATGAGATGCGATATCGCGTTTTAAGAATCATAAGAACTCTATTGTTACGATACGTAGACATCTGCAAACACTATTTCCTTGCAAGGAAGTGTCGCATTTACGTTCATTTGAATCGTAGACAAGGAATGCATAACACTTCGCAATGAATATTATATCTTATCATGAAGCATAGATATGAGATGCAATATCTCGTTTTAAGAAGCATTTGAACTCTATTGCTACGATACCTAGACATCTGCAGACGCTATTTCCTAGCAAGGAAGTGTCCCATTCACATTCATTTGAAGTGTAGACGAGGAATACATAACAGTTCGCAAATCATATTATATCTTACCATGAAACATAGAAATGAGATGCGATATCGCGTTTTAAGAAGCATTAGAACTCTATTTCTACGATACCTAGACATCTGCAGACGCTATTTCCTAGCAAGGAAGTGTGGCATTTACATTCATTTGAAGTGTAGACGAGGAATACATGACGCTTCGCAAATCATATTATATCTTACCATGAAACATAGAAATGAGATGCAATATCGCGTTTTAAGAAGCATTAGTACTCTGTAGCTACGATACCTAGACATCTGCAGACGCTATTTCCTAGCAAGGAAGTGTCGCATTTACATTCATTTGAAGTGTAGACGAGGAATGCATAACACTTCGCAAATCATAATATATCTTACCATGAAACATAGAAATGAGATGAGATATCGCGTTTTAAGAATCATAAGAACTCTATTGTTACGATACGTAGACATCTGCAAACGCTATTTCCTTGCAAGGAAGTGTCGTATTTACATTCATTTGAAGTGTAGACGAGGAATACATAACACTTCGCAAATCATATTATATCTTACCATGAAACATAGAAATGAGATGCGATATCGCGTTTTAAGATGCATTAGAACTCTATTTCTACGATACCTAGACATCTGCAGACGCTATTTCCTAGCAAGGAAGTGTGGCATTTACATTCATTTGAAGTGTAGACGAGGAATACATGACACTTCGCAAATCATATTATATATACCATGAAACATAGAAATGAGATGCAATATCGCGTTTTAAGAAGCATTAGATCTCTGTAGCTACGATACCTAGACATCTGCAGACGCTATTTCCTAGCAAGGAAGTGTCGCATTTACATTCATTTGAAGTGTAGACGAGGAATGCATAACACTTCGCAAATCATAATATATCTTACCATGAAACATGGAAATGAGATGAGATATCGCGTTTTAAGAATCATAAGAACTCTATTGTTACGATACGTAGACATCTGCAAACGCTATTTCCTTGCAAGGAAGTGTCGTATTTACATTCATTTGAAGTGTAGACGAGGAATACATAACACTTCGCAAATCATATTATATCTTACCATGAAACATAGAAATGAGATGCGATATCGCGTTTTAAGAATCATAAGAACTCTATTGTTACGATACGTAGACATCTGCAAACGCTATTTCCTTGCAAGGAAGTGTCGCATTTACGTTTATTTGTATCGTAGACGAGGAATGCATAACACTTCGCAATGAATATTATATCTTATCATGAAGCATAGATATGAGATGCAATATCTCGTTTTAAGAAGCATTTGAACACTATTGCTTCGATACGTAGACATCTGCAAACGCTATTTCCTTGCAAGGTAGTGTCGCATTTACATTCATTTGAAGTGTAGACGAGGAACACATAACACTTCGCAAATCATATTACATCTTACCATGAAACATAGAAATGAGATGCGATATCGCGTTTTAAGAAGCATTAGAACTCTATTGCTACGATACCTAGACATCTGCAGACGCTATTTCCTAGCAAGGAAGTGTCGCATTCACATTCATTTGAAGTGTAGACGAGGAATACATAACAGTTCGCAAATCATATTATATCTTACCATGAGACATAGAAATGAGATGCGATATCGCGTTTTAAGAAGCATTAGAAATCTATTGTTACGATACGTAGACATCTGCAAACGCTATTTCCTTGCAAGGAAGTGTCACATTTACGTTCATTTGTATCGTAGACGAGGAATGCATAACACTTCGCAATGAATATTATATCTTATCATGAAGCATAGGTATGAGATGCAATATCTCGTTTTAAGAAGCATTTGGACTCTATTTCTTCGATACGTAGACATCTGCAAACGCTATTTCCTTGCAAGGAAGTGTCGCATTTACATTCATTTGAAGTGTAGAGGAGGAATACATAACACTTCGCAAATCATATTATATCTTACCATGAAACATAGAAATGAGATGCGATATCGCGTTTTAAGAAGCATTAGAACTCTATTGCTACGACAGGTAGACATCTGCAAACGCTATTTCCTACCAAGGAAGTGTCGCATTTGCATTCATTTGAAGTGTAGACGAGGAATACATAACACTTCGCAAATCATATTATATCTTACCATGAAACATAGAAATGAGATGAGATATCGCGTTTTAAGAATCATAAGAACTCTATTGTTACGATACGTAGACATCTGCAAACGCTATTTCCTAGCAAGGAAGTGTCGCATTTACATTCATTTGAAGTGTAGACGAGGAATACATGACACTTCGCAAATCATATTATATCCTGCCATGAAACATAGAAATGAGATGCGATATTGCGTTTTAAGAAAAATTATAATTCTATTGCTACGATAGGTAGACATCTGCAAACGCTATTTCCTTGCAAGGAAGTGTCGCATTTACATTCATTTGAAGTGTAGACGAGGAATACAAGACACTTCGCAAATCATATTATATCTTACCATGAAACATAGAAATGAGATGCGATATCGCGTTTTAAGAAGCATTAGAAATCTATTGCTACGATACGTAGACATCTGCAAACGCTATTTCCTTGCAAGGTAGTGTCGCATTTACATTCATTTGAAGTGTAGACGAGGAACACATAACACTTCGCAAATCATATTACATCTTACCATGAAACATAGAAATGAGATGCGATATCGCGTTTTAAGAAGCATTAGAACTCTAGTTCTTCGATACGTAGACATCTGCAAACGCTATTTCCTTGCAAGGAAGTGTCGCATTTACATTCATTTGAAGTGTAGACGAGCAATACATAACACTTCGCAAATCATATTATATTTTACCATGAAACATAGAAATGAGATGCGATATCGCGTTTTAAGAAGCATTAGAACTCTATTGCTACGACAGGTAGACATCTGCAAACGCTATTTCCTACCAAGGAAGTGTCGCACTTGCATTCATTTGAAGTGTAGACGAGGAATACATAACACTTCGCAAATCATATTATATCTTACCATGAAGCATAGAAATGAGATGCGATATCGCGTTTTAAGAATCATAAGAACTCTATTGTTACGATACGTAGACATCTGCAAACACTATTTCCTTGCAAGGAAGTGTCGCATTTACGTTCATTTGAATCGTAGACAAGGAATGCATAACACTTCGCAATGAATATTATATCTTATCATGAAGCATAGATATGAGATGCAATATCTCGTTTTAAGAAGCATTTGAACTCTATTGCTACGATACCTAGACATCTGCAGACGCTATTTCCTAGCAAGGAAGTGTCCCATTCACATTCATTTGAAGTGTAGACGAGGAATACATAACAGTTCGCAAATCATATTATATCTTACCATGAAACATAGAAATGAGATGCGATATCGCGTTTTAAGAAGCATTAGAACTCTATTTCTACGACACCTAGACATCTGCAGACGCTATTTCCTAGCAAGGAAGTGTGGCATTTACATTCATTTGAAGTGTAGACGAGGAATACATGACGCTTCGCAAATCATATTATATCTTACCATGAAACATAGAAATGAGATGCAATATCGCGTTTTAAGAAGCATTAGTACTCTGTAGCTACGATACCTAGACATCTGCAGACGCTATTTCCTAGCAAGGAAGTGTCGCATTTACATTCATTTGAAGTGTAGACGAGGAATGCATAACACTTCGCAAATCATAATATATCTTACCATGAAACATAGAAATGAGATGAGATATCGCGTTTTAAGAATCATAAGAACTCTATTGTTACGATACGTAGACATCTGCAAACGCTATTTCCTTGCAAGGAAGTGTCGTATTTACATTCATTTGAAGTGTAGACGAGGAATACATAACACTTCGCAAATCATATTATATCTTACCATGAAACATAGAAATGAGATGCGATATCGCGTTTTAAGATGCATTAGAACTCTATTTCTACGATACCTAGACATCTGCAGACGCTATTTCCTAGCAAGGAAGTGTGGCATTTACATTCATTTGAAGTGTAGACGAAGAATACATGACACTTCGCAAATCATATTATATCTTACCATGAAACATAGAAATGAGATGGAATATCGCGTTTTAAGAAGCATTAGATCTCTGTAGCTACGATACCTAGACATCTGCAGACGCTATTTCCTAGCAAGGAAGTGTCGCATTTACATTCATTTGAAGTGTAGACGAGGAATGCATAACACTTCGCAAATCATAATATATCTTACCATGAAACATGGAAATGAGATGAGATATCGCGTTTTAAGAATCATAAGAACTCTATTGTTACGATACGTAGACATCTGCAAACGCTATTTCCTTGCAAGGAAGTGTCGTATTTACATTCATTTGAAGTGTAGACGAGGAATACATAACACTTCGCAAATCATATTATATCTTACCATGAAACATAGAAATGAGATGCGATATCGCGTTTTAAGATGCATTAGAACTCTATTTCTACGATACCTAGACATCTGCAGACGCTATTTCCTAGCAAGGAAGTGTGGCATTTACATTCATTTGAAGTGTAGACGAAGAATACATGACACTTCGCAAATCATATTATATCTTACCATGAAACATAGAAATGAGATGCAATATCGCGTTTTAAGAAGCATTAGATCTCTGTAGCTACGATACCTAGACATCTGCAGACGCTATTTCCTAGCAAGGAAGTGTCGCATTTACATTCATTTGAAGTGTAGACGAGGAATGCATAACACTTCGCAAATCATAATATATCTTACCATGAAACATGGAAATGAGATGAGATATCGCGTTTTAAGAATCATAAGAACTCTATTGTTACGATACGTAGACATCTGCAAACGCTATTTCCTTGCAAGGAAGTGTCGTATTTACATTCATTTGAAGTGTAGACGAGGAATACATAACACTTCGCAAATCATATTATATCTTATCATGAAGCATAGATATGAGATGCAATATCTCGTTTTAAGAAGCATTTGAACACTATTGCTTCGATACGTAGACATCTGCAAACGCTATTTCCTTGCAAGGAAGTGTCGCATTTACATTCATTTGAAGTGTAGAGGAGGAATACATAACACTTCGCAAATCATATTATATCTTACCATGAAACATAGAAATGAGATGCGATATTGCGTTTTAAGAAAAATTATAATTCTATTGCTACGATAGGTAGACATCTGCAAACGCTATTTCCTTGCAAGGAAGTGTCGCATTTACATTCATTTGAAGTGTAGACGAGGAATACAAGACACTTCGCAAATCATATTATATCTTACCATGAAACATAGAAATGAGATGCGATATCGCGTTTTAAGAAGCACAAGAAATCTATTGCTACGATACGTAGACATCTGCAGACGCTATTTCCTAGCAAGGAAGTGTCGCATTCACATTCATTTGAAGTGTAGACGAGGAATACATAACACTTCGCAATGAATATTATATCTTATCATGAAACATAGATATGAGATGCAATATCTCGTTTTAAGAAGCATTTGAACTCCATTTCTTCGATACGTGGACATCTGCAAACGCTGTTTCCTTGCAAGGAAGTGTCGCATTTACATTCATTTGAAGTGTAGACGAGGAATACATAACACTTCGCAAATCATATTATATCTCACCATGAAACATAGAAATGAGATGCGACATCGCGTTTTAAGAATCATAAGAACTCTATTGTTACGATACGTAGACATCTGCAAACGCTATTTCCTTGCAAGGAAGTGTCGCATTTACGTTCATTTGTATCGTAGACGAGGAATGCATAACACTTCGCAATGAATATTATATCTTATCATGAAGCATAGATATGAGATGCAATATCTCGTTTTAAGAAGCATTTGAACACTATTGCTTCGATACGTAGACATCTGCAAACGCTATTTCCTTGCAAGGTAGTGTCGCATTTACATTCATTTGAAGTGTAGACGAGGAACACATAACACTTCGCAAATCATATTACATCTTACCATGAAACATAGAAATGAGATGCGATATCGCGTTTTAAGAAGCATTAGAACTCTATTGCTACGATACCTAGACATCTGCAGACGCTATTTCCTAGCAAGGAAGTGTCGCATTCACATTCATTTGAAGTGTAGACGAGGAATACATAACAGTTCGCAAATCATATTATATCTTACCATGAGACATAGAAATGAGATGCGATATCGCGTTTTAAGAAGCATTAGAAATCTATTGTTACGATACGTAGACATCTGCAAACGCTATTTCCTTGCAAGGAAGTGTCGCATTTACGTTCATTTGTATCGTAGACGAGGAATGCATAACACTTCGCAATGAATATTATATCTTATCATGAAGCATAGGTATGAGATGCAATATCTCGTTTTAAGAAGCATTTGGACTCTATTTCTTCGATACGTAGACATCTGCAAACGCTATTTCCTTGCAAGGAAGTGTCGCATTTACATTCGTTTGAAGTGTAGACGAGGAACACATAACACTTCGCAAATCATATTACATCTTACCATGAAACATAGAAATGAGATGCGATATCGCGTTTTAAGAAGCATTAGAACTCTTTTGCTACGATACCAAGACATCTGCAGACGCTATTTCCTAGCAAGGAAGTGTCGCATTCACATTCATTTGAAGTGTAGACGAGGAATACATAACAGTTCGCAAATCATATTATATCTTACCATGAAACATAGAAATGAGATGCGATATCGCGTTTTAAGATGCATTAGAACTCTATTTCTACGATACCTAGACATCTGCAGACGCTATTTCCTAGCAAGGAAGTGTGGCATTTACATTCATTTGAAGTGTAGACGAGGAATACATGACACTTCGCAAATCATATTATATCTTACCATGAAACATAGAAATGAGATGCAATATCGCGTTTTAAGAAGCATTAGAACTCTGTAGCTACGATACCTAGACATCTGCAGACGCTATTTCCTAGCAAGGATGTGTCGCATTTACATTCATTTGAAGTGTAGACGAGGAATGCATAACACTTCGCAAATCATAATATATCTTACCATGAAACATAGAAATGAGATGAGATATCGCCTTTTAAGAATCATAAGAACTCTATCGTTACGATACGTAGACAACTGCAAACGCTATTTCCTTGCAAGGAAGTGTCGTATTTACATTCATTTGAAGTGTAGACGAGGAATACATAACACTTCGCAAATCATATTATATCTTACCATGAAACATAGAAATGAGATGCGATATCGCATTTTAAGAATCATAAGAACTCTATTGTTACGATACGTAGACATCTGCAAACGCTATTTCCTTGCAAGGAAGTGTCGCATTTACGTTCATTTGTATCGTAGACGAGGAATGCATAACACTTCGCAATGAATATTATATCTTATCATGAAGCATAGATATGAGATGCAATATCTCGTTTTAAGAAGCATTTGAACACTATTGCTTCGATACGTAGACATCTGCAAACGCTATTTCCTTGCAAGGTAGTGTCGCATTTACATTCATTTGAAGTGTAGACGAGGAACACATAACACTTCGCAAATCATATTACATCTTACCATGAAACATAGAAATGAGATGCGATATCGCGTTTTAAGAAGCATTAGAACTCTAGTTCTTCGATACGTAGACATCTGCAAACGCTATTTCCTTGCAAGGAAGTGTCGCATTTACATTCATTTGAAGTGTAGACGAGCAATACATAACACTTCGCAAATCATATTATATTTTACCATGAAACATAGAAATGAGATGCGATATCGCGTTTTAAGAAGCATTAGAACTCTATTGCTACGACAGGTAGACATCTGCAAACGCTATTTCCTACCAAGGAAGTGTCGCACTTGCATTCATTTGAAGTGTAGACGAGGAATACATAACACTTCGCAAATCATATTATATCTTACCATGAAGCATAGAAATGAGATGCGATATCGCGTTTTAAGAATCATAAGAACTCTATTGTTACGATACGTAGACATCTGCAAACACTATTTCCTTGCAAGGAAGTGTCGCATTTACGTTCATTTGAATCGTAGACAAGGAATGCATAACACTTCGCAATGAATATTATATCTTATCATGAAGCATAGATATGAGATGCAATATCTCGTTTTAAGAAGCATTTGAACTCTATTGCTACGATACCTAGACATCTGCAGACGCTATTTCCTAGCAAGGAAGTGTCCCATTCACATTCATTTGAAGTGTAGACGAGGAATACATAACAGTTCGCAAATCATATTATATCTTACCATGAAACATAGAAATGAGATGCGATATCGCGTTTTAAGAAGCATTAGAACTCTATTTCTACGACACCTAGACATCTGCAGACGCTATTTCCTAGCAAGGAAGTGTGGCATTTACATTCATTTGAAGTGTAGACGAGGAATACATGACGCTTCGCAAATCATATTATATCTTACCATGAAACATAGAAATGAGATGCAATATCGCGTTTTAAGAAGCATTAGTACTCTGTAGCTACGATACCTAGACATCTGCAGACGCTATTTCCTAGCAAGGAAGTGTCGCATTTACATTCATTTGAAGTGTAGACGAGGAATGCATAACACTTCGCAAATCATAATATATCTTACCATGAAACATAGAAATGAGATGAGATATCGCGTTTTAAGAATCATAAGAACTCTATTGTTACGATACGTAGACATCTGCAAACGCTATTTCCTTGCAAGGAAGTGTCGTATTTACATTCATTTGAAGTGTAGACGAGGAATACATAACACTTCGCAAATCATATTATATCTTACCATGAAACATAGAAATGAGATGCGATATCGCGTTTTAAGATGCATTAGAACTCTATTTCTACGATACCTAGACATCTGCAGACGCTATTTCCTAGCAAGGAAGTGTGGCATTTACATTCATTTGAAGTGTAGACGAAGAATACATGACACTTCGCAAATCATATTATATCTTACCATGAAACATAGAAATGAGATGGAATATCGCGTTTTAAGAAGCATTAGATCTCTGTAGCTACGATACCTAGACATCTGCAGACGCTATTTCCTAGCAAGGAAGTGTCGCATTTACATTCATTTGAAGTGTAGACGAGGAATGCATAACACTTCGCAAATCATAATATATCTTACCATGAAACATGGAAATGAGATGAGATATCGCGTTTTAAGAATCATAAGAACTCTATTGTTACGATACGTAGACATCTGCAAACGCTATTTCCTTGCAAGGAAGTGTCGTATTTACATTCATTTGAAGTGTAGACGAGGAATACATAACACTTCGCAAATCATATTATATCTTACCATGAAACATAGAAATGAGATGCGATATCGCGTTTTAAGATGCATTAGAACTCTATTTCTACGATACCTAGACATCTGCAGACGCTATTTCCTAGCAAGGAAGTGTGGCATTTACATTCATTTGAAGTGTAGACGAAGAATACATGACACTTCGCAAATCATATTATATCTTACCATGAAACATAGAAATGAGATGCAATATCGCGTTTTAAGAAGCATTAGATCTCTGTAGCTACGATACCTAGACATCTGCAGACGCTATTTCCTAGCAAGGAAGTGTCGCATTTACATTCATTTGAAGTGTAGACGAGGAATGCATAACACTTCGCAAATCATAATATATCTTACCATGAAACATGGAAATGAGATGAGATATCGCGTTTTAAGAATCATAAGAACTCTATTGTTACGATACGTAGACATCTGCAAACGCTATTTCCTTGCAAGGAAGTGTCGTATTTACATTCATTTGAAGTGTAGACGAGGAATACATAACACTTCGCAAATCATATTATATCTTATCATGAAGCATAGATATGAGATGCAATATCTCGTTTTAAGAAGCATTTGAACACTATTGCTTCGATACGTAGACATCTGCAAACGCTATTTCCTTGCAAGGAAGTGTCGCATTTACATTCATTTGAAGTGTAGAGGAGGAATACATAACACTTCGCAAATCATATTATATCTTACCATGAAACATAGAAATGAGATGCGATATTGCGTTTTAAGAAAAATTATAATTCTATTGCTACGATAGGTAGACATCTGCAAACGCTATTTCCTTGCAAGGAAGTGTCGCATTTACATTCATTTGAAGTGTAGACGAGGAATACAAGACACTTCGCAAATCATATTATATCTTACCATGAAACATAGAAATGAGATGCGATATCGCGTTTTAAGAAGCATTAGAAATCTATTGCTACGATACGTAGACATCTGCAGACGCTATTTCCTAGCAAGGAAGTGTCGCATTCACATTCATTTGAAGTGTAGACGAGGAATACATAACACTTCGCAATGAATATTATATCTTATCATGAAACATAGATATGAGATGCAATATCTCGTTTTAAGAAGCATTTGAACTCCATTTCTTCGATACGTGGACATCTGCAAACGCTGTTTCCTTGCAAGGAAGTGTCGCATTTACATTCATTTGAAGTGTAGACGAGGAATACATAACACTTCGCAAATCATATTATATCTCACCATGAAACATAGAAATGAGATGCGACATCGCGTTTTAAGAATCATAAGAACTCTATTGTTACGATACGTAGACATCTGCAAACGCTATTTCCTTGCAAGGAAGTGTCGCATTTACGTTCATTTGTATCGTAGACGAGGAATGCATAACACTTCGCAATGAATATTATATCTTATCATGAAGCATAGATATGAGATGCAATATCTCGTTTTAAGAAGCATTTGAACACTATTGCTTCGATACGTAGACATCTGCAAACGCTATTTCCTTGCAAGGTAGTGTCGCATTTACATTCATTTGAAGTGTAGACGAGGAACACATAACACTTCGCAAATCATATTACATCTTACCATGAAACATAGAAATGAGATGCGATATCGCGTTTTAAGAAGCATTAGAACTCTATTGCTACGATACCTAGACATCTGCAGACGCTATTTCCTAGCAAGGAAGTGTCGCATTCACATTCATTTGAAGTGTAGACGAGGAATACATAACAGTTCGCAAATCATATTATATCTTACCATGAGACATAGAAATGAGATGCGATATCGCGTTTTAAGAAGCATTAGAAATCTATTGTTACGATACGTAGACATCTGCAAACGCTATTTCCTTGCAAGGAAGTGTCGCATTTACGTTCATTTGTATCGTAGACGAGGAATGCATAACACTTCGCAATGAATATTATATCTTATCATGAAGCATAGGTATGAGATGCAATATCTCGTTTTAAGAAGCATTTGGACTCTATTTCTTCGATACGTAGACATCTGCAAACGCTATTTCCTTGCAAGGAAGTGTCGCATTTACATTCGTTTGAAGTGTAGACGAGGAACACATAACACTTCGCAAATCATATTACATCTTACCATGAAACATAGAAATGAGATGCGATATCGCGTTTTAAGAAGCATTAGAACTCTTTTGCTACGATACCAAGACATCTGCAGACGCTATTTCCTAGCAAGGAAGTGTCGCATTCACATTCATTTGAAGTGTAGACGAGGAATACATAACAGTTCGCAAATCATATTATATCTTACCATGAAACATAGAAATGAGATGCGATATCGCGTTTTAAGATGCATTAGAACTCTATTTCTACGATACCTAGACATCTGCAGACGCTATTTCCTAGCAAGGAAGTGTGGCATTTACATTCATTTGAAGTGTAGACGAGGAATACATGACACTTCGCAAATCATATTATATCTAACCATGAAACATAGAAATGAGATGCAATATCGCGTTTTAAGAAGCATTAGAACTCTGTAGCTACGATACCTAGACATCTGCAGACGCTATTTCCTAGCAAGGATGTGTCGCATTTACATTCATTTGAAGTGTAGACGAGGAATGCATAACACTTCGCAAATCATAATATATCTTACCATGAAACATAGAAATGAGATGAGATATCGCCTTTTAAGAATCATAAGAACTCTATCGTTACGATACGTAGACAACTGCAAACGCTATTTCCTTGCAAGGAAGTGTCGTATTTACATTCATTTGAAGTGTAGACGAGGAATACATAACACTTCGCAAATCATATTATATCTTACCATGAAACATAGAAATGAGATGCGATATCGCATTTTAAGAATCATAAGAACTCTATTGTTACGATACGTAGACATCTGCAAACGCTATTTCCTTGCAAGGAAGTGTCGCATTTACGTTCATTTGTATCGTAGACGAGGAATGCATAACACTTCGCAATGAATATTATATCTTATCATGAAGCATAGATATGAGATGCAATATCTCGTTTTAAGAAGCATTTGAACACTATTGCTTCGATACGTAGACATCTGCAAACGCTATTTCCTTGCAAGGTAGTGTCGCATTTACATTCATTTGAAGTGTAGACGAGGAACACATAACACTTCGCAAATCATATTACATCTTACCATGAAACATAGAAATGAGATGCGATATCGCGTTTTAAGAAGCATTAGAACTCTAGTGCTACGATGCCTAGAAATCTGCAGACGCTATTTCCTAGCAAGGAAGTGTCGCATTCACATTCATTTGAAGTGTAGACGAGGAATACATAACAGTTCGCAAATCATATTATATCTTACCATGAAACATAGAAATGAGATGCGATATCGCGTTTTAAGAAGCATTAGAACTCTTTTGCTACGATACCAAGACATCTGCAGACGCTATTTCCTAGCAAGGAAGTGTCGCATTCACATTCATTTGAAGTGTAGACGAGGAATACATAACAGTTCGCAAATCATATTATATCTTACCATGAAACATAGAAATGAGATGCGATATCGCGTTTTAAGATGCATTAGAACTCTATTTCTACGATACCTAGACATCTGCAGACGCTATTTCCTAGCAAGGAAGTGTGGCATTTACATTCATTTGAAGTGTAGACGAGGAATACATGACACTTCGCAAATCATATTATATCTTACCATGAAACATAGAAATGAGATGCAATATCGCGTTTTAAGAAGCATTAGAACTCTGTAGCTACGATACCTAGACATCTGCAGACGCTATTTCCTAGCAAGGATGTGTCGCATTTACATTCATTTGAAGTGTAGACGAGGAATGCATAACACTTCGCAAATCATAATATATCTTACCATGAAACATAGAAATGAGATGAGATATCGCCTTTTAAGAATCATAAGAACTCTATCGTTACGATACGTAGACAACTGCAAACGCTATTTCCTTGCAAGGAAGTGTCGTATTTACATTCATTTGAAGTGTAGACGAGGAATACATAACACTTCGCAAATCATATTATATCTTACCATGAAACATAGAAATGAGATGCGATATCGCATTTTAAGAATCATAAGAACTCTATTGTTACGATACGTAGACATCTGCAAACGCTATTTCCTTGCAAGGAAGTGTCGCATTTACGTTCATTTGTATCGTAGACGAGGAATGCATAACACTTCGCAATGAATATTATATCTTATCATGAAGCATAGATATGAGATGCAATATCTCGTTTTAAGAAGCATTTGAACACTATTGCTTCGATACGTAGACATCTGCAAACGCTATTTCCTTGCAAGGTAGTGTCGCATTTACATTCATTTGAAGTGTAGACGAGGAACACATAACACTTCGCAAATCATATTACATCTTACCATGAAACATAGAAATGAGATGCGATATCGCGTTTTAAGAAGCATTAGAACTCTAGTGCTACGATACCTAGACATCTGCAGACGCTATTTCCTAGCAAGGAAGTGTCGCATTCACATTCATTTGAAGTGTAGACGAGGAATACATAACAGTTCGCAAATCATATTATATCTTACCATGAAACATAGAAATGAGATGCGATATCGCGTTTTAAGAAGCATTAGAACTCTTTTGCTACGATACCAAGACATCTGCAGACGCTATTTCCTAGCAAGGAAGTGTCGCATTCACATTCATTTGAAGTGTAGACGAGGAATACATAACAGTTCGCAAATCATATTATATCTTATCATGAAACATAGAAATGAGATGCGATATCGCGTTTTAAGATGCATTAGAACTCTATTTCTACGATACCTAGACATCTGCAAACGCTATTTCCTTGCAAGGAAGTGTCGCATTTACGTTCATTTGTATCGTAGACGAGGAATGCATAACACTTCGCAATGAATATTATATCTTATCATGAAGCATAGATATGAGATGCAATATCTCGTTTTAAGAAGCATTTGGACTCTATTTCTTCGATACGTAGACATCTGCAAACGCTATTTCCTTGCAAGGAAGTGTCGCATTTACATTCATTTGAAGTGTAGAGGAGGAATACATAACACTTCGCAAATCATATTATATCTTACCATGAAACATAGAAATGAGATGCGATATCGCGTTTTAAGAAGCATTAGAACTCTATTGCTACGACAGGTAGACATCTGCAAACGCTATTTCCTACCAAGGAAGTGTCGCATTTGCATTCATTTGAAGTGTAGACGAGGAATACATAACACTTCGCAAATCATATTATATCTTACCATGAAACATAGAAATGAGATGAGATATCGCGTTTTAAGAATCATAAGAACTCTATTGTTACGAGACGTAGACATCTGCAAACGCTATTTCCTAGCAAGGAAGTGTCGCATTCACATTCATTTGAAGTGTAGACGAGGAATACATAACAGTTCGCAAATCATATTATATCTTACCATGAAACATAGAAATGAGATGCGATATCGCGTTTTAAGATGCATTAGAACTCTATTTCTACGATACCTAGACATCTGCAAACGCTATTTCCTTGCAAGGAAGTGTCGCATTTACGTTCATTTGTATCGTAGACGAGGAATGCATAACACTTCGCAATGAATATTATATCTTATCATGAAGCATAGATATGAGATGCAATATCTCGTTTTAAGAAGCATTTGGACTCTATTTCTTCGATACGTAGACATCTGCAAACGCTATTTCCTTGCAAGGAAGTGTCGCATTTACATTCATTTGAAGTGTAGAGGAGGAATACATAACACTTCGCAAATCATATTATATCTTACCATGAAACATAGAAATGAGATGCGATATCGCGTTTTAAGAAGCATTAGAACTCTATTGCTACGACAGGTAGACATCTGCAAACGCTATTTCCTACCAAGGAAGTGTCGCATTTGCATTCATTTGAAGTGTAGACGAGGAATACATAACACTTCGCAAATCATATTATATCTTACCATGAAACATAGAAATGAGATGAGATATCGCGTTTTAAGAATCATAAGAACTCTATTGTTACGATACGTAGACATCTGCAAACGCTATTTCCTAGCAAGGAAGTGTCGCATTTACATTCATTTGAAGTGTAGACGAGGAATACATGACACTTCGCAAATCATATTATATCCTGCCATGAAACATAGAAATGTGATGCGATATTGCGTTTTAAGAAAAATTATAATTCTATTGCTACGATAGGTAGACATCTGCAAACGCTATTTCCTTGCAAGGAAGTGTCGCATTTACATTCATTTGAAGTGTAGACGAGGAGTACAAGACACTTCGCAAATCATATTATATCTTACCATGAAACATAGAAATGAGATGCGATATCGCGTTTTAAGAAGCATTAGAAATCTATTGCTACGATACGTAGACATCTGCAGACGCTATTTCCTAGCAAGGAAGTGTCGCATTCACATTCATTTGAAGTGTAGACGAGGAATACATAACACTTCGCAATGAATATTATATCTTATCATGAAACATATATATGAGATGCAATATCTCGTTTTAAGAAGCATTTGAACTCCATTTCTTCGATACGTAGACATCTGCAAACGCTGTTTCCTTGCAAGGAAGTGTCGCATTTACATTCATTTGAAGTGTAGACGAGGAATACATAACACTTCGCAAATCATATTATATCCTGCCATGAAACATAGAAATGAGATGCGATATTGCGTTTTAAGAAAAATTATAATTCTATTGCTACGATAGGTAGACATCTGCAAACGCTATTTCCTTGCAAGGAAGTGTCGCATTTACATTCATTTGAAGTGTAGACGAGGAATACAAGACAGTTCGCAAATCATATTATATCTTACCATGAAACATAGAAATGAGATGCGATATCGCGTTTTAAGAAGCATTAGAAATCTATTGCTACGATACGTAGACATCTGCAGACGCTATTTCCTAGCAAGGAAGTGTCGCATTCACATTCATTTGAAGTGTAGACGAGGAATACATAACACTTCGCAATGAATATTATATCTTATCATGAAACATAGATATGAGATGCAATATCTCGTTTTAAGAAGCATTTGAACTCCATTTCTTCGATACGTGGACATCTGCAAACGCTGTTTCCTTGCAAGGAAGTGTCGCATTTACATTCATTTGAAGTGTAGACGAGGAATACATAACACTTCGCAAATCATATTATATCTCACCATGAAACATAGAAATGAGATGCGACATCGCGTTTTAAGAATCATAAGAACTCTATTGTTACGATACGTAGACATCTGCAAACGCTATTTCCTTGCAAGGAAGTGTCGCATTTACGTTCATTTGTATCGTAGACGAGGAATGCATAACACTTCGCAATGAATATTATATCTTATCATGAAGCATAGATATGAGATGCAATATCTCGTTTTAAGAAGCATTTGAACACTATTGCTTCGATACGTAGACATCTGCAAACGCTATTTCCTTGCAAGGTAGTGTCGCATTTACATTCATTTGAAGTGTAGACGAGGAACACATAACACTTCGCAAATCATATTACATCTTACCATGAAACATAGAAATGAGATGCGATATCGCGTTTTAAGAAGCATTAGAACTCTATTGCTACGACAGGTAGACATCTGCAAACGCTATTTCCTACCAAGGAAGTGTCGCATTTGCATTCATTTGAAGTGTAGACGAGGAATACATAACACTTCGCAAATCATATTATATCTTACCATGAAACATAGAAATGAGATGAGATATCGCGTTTTAAGAATCATAAGAACTCTATTGTTACGATACGTAGACATCTGCAAACGCTATTTCCTAGCAAGGAAGTGTCGCATTCACATTCATTTGAAGTGTAGACGAGGAATACATAACAGTTCGCAAATCATATTATATCTTACCATGAAACATAGAAATGAGATGCGATATCGCGTTTTAAGATGCATTAGAACTCTATTTCTACGATACCTAGACATCTGCAAACGCTATTTCCTTGCAAGGAAGTGTCGCATTTACGTTCATTTGTATCGTAGACGAGGAATGCATAACACTTCGCAATGAATATTATATCTTATCATGAAGCATAGATATGAGATGCAATATCTCGTTTTAAGAAGCATTTGGACTCTATTTCTTCGATACGTAGACATCTGCAAACGCTATTTCCTTGCAAGGAAGTGTCGCATTTACATTCATTTGAAGTGTAGAGGAGGAATACATAACACTTCGCAAATCATATTATATCTTACCATGAAACATAGAAATGAGATGCGATATCGCGTTTTAAGAAGCATTAGAACTCTATTGCTACGACAGGTAGACATCTGCAAACGCTATTTCCTACCAAGGAAGTGTCGCATTTGCATTCATTTGAAGTGTAGACGAGGAATACATGACACTTCGCAAATCATATTATATCCTGCCATGAAACATAGAAATGAGATGCGATATTGCGTTTTAAGAAAAATTATAATTCTATTGCTACGATAGGTAGACATCTGCAAACGCTATTTCCTTGCAAGGAAGTGTCGCATTTACATTCATTTGAAGTGTAGACGAGGAATACAAGACACTTCGCAAATCATATTATATCTTACCATGAAACATAGAAATGAGATGCGATATCGCGTTTTAAGAAGCATTAGAAATCTATTGCTACGATACGTAGACATCTGCAGACGCTATTTCCTAGCAAGGAAGTGTCGCATTCACATTCATTTGAAGTGTAGACGAGGAATACATAACACTTCGCAATGAATATTATATCTTATCATGAAACATATATATGAGATGCAATATCTCGTTTTAAGAAGCATTTGAACTCCATTTCTTCGATACGTAGACATCTGCAAACGCTGTTTCCTTGCAAGGAAGTGTCGCATTTACATTCATTTGAAGTGTAGACGAGGAATACATGACACTTCGCAAATCATATTATATCTTACCATGAAACATAAAAATGAGATGCGATATCGCGTTTTAAGAAGCATTAGAAATCTATTGCTACGATACGTAGACATCTGCAAGCGCTATTTCCTTGCAAGGAAGTGTCGCATTTACATTCATTTGAAGTGTAGACGAGGAATACATAACAC
This sequence comes from Xylocopa sonorina, assembly GCF_050948175.1. Taxonomy (NCBI): domain Eukaryota; kingdom Metazoa; phylum Arthropoda; class Insecta; order Hymenoptera; family Apidae; genus Xylocopa; species Xylocopa sonorina. The sequence goes on from NW_027490090.1 coordinate 6,792,836, forward strand.
TTCGCAAATTATATAATATCTTACCATGAAAAATAGAAATGAGATGCGATATCGCCTTTTAAGAAGCATTAGAACTCTATAGCTACGATACCTAGACATCTGCAGACGCTATTTCCTAGCAAGGAAGTGTCGCATTTACATTCATTTGAAGTGTAGACGAGGAATACATAACACTTCGCAAATCATATTATATCTTACCATGAAACATAGAAATGAGATGAGATATCGCGTTTTAAGAATCATAAGAACTCTATTGTTACGATACGTAGACATCTGCAAACGCTATTTCGTAGCAAGGAAGTGTCGCATTTACATTCATTTGAAGTGTAGACGAGGAATACATGACACTTCGCAAATCATATTATATCCTGCCATGAAACATAGAAATGAGATGCGATATTGCGTTTTTAGAAAAATTATAATTCTATTGCTACGATAGGTAGACATCTGCAAACGCTATTTCCTTGCAAGGAAGTATCGCATTTACATTCATTTGAAGTGTAGACGAGGAATACAAGACACTTCGCAAATCATATTATATCTTACCATGAAACATAGAAATGAGTTGCGATATCGCGTTTTAAGAAGCATTAGAAATCTATTGCTACGATACGTAGACATCTGCAGACGCTATTTCCTAGCAAGGAAGTGTCGCATTCACATTCATTTGAAGTGTAGACGAGGAATACATAACACTTCGCAATGAATATTATATCTTATCATGAAACATAGATATGAGATGCAATATCTCGTTTTAAGAAGCATTTGAACTGCATTTCTTCGATACGTAGACATCTGCAAACGCTGTTTCCTTGCAAGGAAGTGTCGCATTTACATTCATTTGAAGTGTAGACGAGGAATACATGACACTTCGCAAATCATATTATATCTCACCATGAAACATAGAAATGAGATGCGACATCGCGTTTTAAGAATCATAAGAACTCTATTGTTACGATACGTAGACATCTGCAAACGCTATTTCCTTGCAAGGAAGTGTCGCATTTACGTTCATTTGTATCGTAGACGAGGAATGCATAACACTTCGCAATGAATATTATATCTTATCATGAAGCATAGATATGAGATGCAATATCTCGTTTTAAGAAGCATTTGAACACTATTGCTTCCATACGTAGACATCTGCAAACGCTATTTCCTTGCAAGGTAGTGTCGCATTTACATTCATTTGAAGTGTAGACGAGGAACACATAACACTTCGCAAATCATATTACATCTTACCATGAAACATAGAAATGAGATGCGATATCGCGTTTTAAGAAGCATTAGAACTCTATTGCTACGATACCTAGACATCTGCAGACGCTATTTCCTAGCAAGGAAGTGTCGCATTCACATTCATTTGAAGTGTAGACGAGGAATACATAACAGTTCGCAAATCATATTATATCTTACCATGAGACATAGAAATGAGATTCGATATCGCGTTTTAAGAAGCATTAGAAATCTATTGTTACGATACGTAGACATCTGCAAACGCTATTTCCTTGCAAGGAAGTGTCGCATTTACGTTCATTTGTATCGTAGACGAGGAATGCATAACACTTCGCAATGAATATTATATCTTATCATGAAGTATAGATATGAGATGCAATATCTTGTTTTAAGAAGCATTTGAACTCTATTTCTTCGATACGTAGACATCTGCAAACGCTATTTCCTTGCAAGGAAGTGTCGCATTTACATTCGTTTGAAGTGTAGACGAGGAACACATAACACTTCGCAAATCATATTACATCTTACCATGAAACATAGAAATGAGATGCGATATCGCGTTTTAAGAAGCATTAGAACTCTTTTGCTACGATACCAAGACATCTGCAGACGCTATTTCCTAGCAAGGAAGTGTCGCATTCACATTCATTTGAAGTGTAGACGAGGAATACATAACAGTTCGCAAATCATATTATATCTTACCATGAAACATAGAAATGAGATGCGATATCGCGTTTTAAGATGCATTAGAACTCTATTTCTACGATACCTAGACATCTGCAGACGCTATTTCCTAGCAAGGAAGTGTGGCATTTACATTCATTTGAAGTGTAGACGAGGAATACATGACACTTCGCAAATCATATTATATCTTACCATGAAACATAGAAATGAGATGCAATATCGCGTTTTAAGAAGCATTAGAACTCTGTAGCTACGATACCTAGACATCTGCAGACGCTATTTCCTAGCAAGGATGTGTCGCATTTACATTCATTTGAAGTGTAGACGAGGAATGCATAACACTTCGCAAATCATAATATATCTTACCATGAAACATAGAAATGAGATGAGATATCGCCTTTTAAGAATCATAAGAACTCTATCGTTACGATACGTAGACATCTGCAAACGCTATTTCCTTGCAAGGAAGTGTCGTATTTACATTCATTTGAAGTGTAGACGAGGAATACATAACACTTCGCAAATCATATTATATCTTACCATGAAACATAGAAATGAGATGCGATATCGCATTTTAAGAATCATAAGAACTCTATTGTTACGATACGTAGACATCTGCAAACGCTATTTCCTTGCAAGGAAGTGTCGCATTTACGTTCATTTGTATCGTAGACGAGGAATGCATAACACTTCGCAATGAATATTATATCTTATCATGAAGCATAGATATGAGATGCAATATCTCGTTTTAAGAAGCATTTGAACACTATTGCTTCGATACGTAGACATCTGCAAACGCTATTTCCTTGCAAGGTAGTGTCGCATTTACATTCATTTGAAGTGTAGACGAGGAACACATAACACTTCGCAAATCATATTACATCTTACCATGAAACATAGAAATGAGATGCGATATCGCGTTTTAAGAAGCATTAGAACTCTTTTGCTACGATACCAAGACATCTGCAGACGCTATTTCCTAGCAAGGAAGTGTCGCATTCACATTCATTTGAAGTGTAGACGAGGAATACATAACAGTTCGCAAATCATATTATATCTTACCATGAAACATAGAAATGAGATGCGATATCGCGTTTTAAGATGCATTAGAACTCTATTTCTACGATACCTAGACATCTGCAGACGCTATTTCCTAGCAAGGAAGTGTGGCATTTACATTCATTTGAAGTGTAGACGAGGAATACATGACACTTCGCAAATCATATTATATCTTACCATGAAACATAGAAATGAGATGCAATATCGCGTTTTAAGAAGCATTAGAACTCTGTAGCTACGATACCTAGACATCTGCAGACGCTATTTCCTAGCAAGGATGTGTCGCATTTACATTCATTTGAAGTGTAGACGAGGAATGCATAACACTTCGCAAATCATAATATATCTTACCATGAAACATAGAAATGAGATGAGATATCGCCTTTTAAGAATCATAAGAACTCTATCGTTACGATACGTAGACATCTGCAAACGCTATTTCCTTGCAAGGAAGTGTCGTATTTACATTCATTTGAAGTGTAGACGAGGAATACATAACACTTCGCAAATCATATTATATCTTACCATGAAACATAGAAATGAGATGCGATATCGCATTTTAAGAATCATAAGAACTCTATTGTTACGATACGTAGACATCTGCAAACGCTATTTCCTTGCAAGGAAGTGTCGCATTTACGTTCATTTGTATCGTAGACGAGGAATGCATAACACTTCGCAATGAATATTATATCTTATCATGAAGCATAGATATGAGATGCAATATCTCGTTTTAAGAAGCATTTGAACACTATTGCTTCGATACGTAGACATCTGCAAACGCTATTTCCTTGCAAGGTAGTGTCGCATTTACATTCATTTGAAGTGTAGACGAGGAACACATAACACTTCGCAAATCATATTACATCTTACCATGAAACATAGAAATGAGATGCGATATCGCGTTTTAAGAAGCATTAGAACTCTAGTGCTACGATACCTAGACATCTGCAGACGCTATTTCCTAGCAAGGAAGTGTCGCATTCACATTCATTTGAAGTGTAGACGAGGAATACATAACAGTTCGCAAATCATATTATATCTTACCATGAGACATAGAAATGAGATGCGATAACGCGTTTTAAGAAGCATTAGAAATCTATTGTTACGATACGTAGACATCTGCAAACGCTATTTCCTTGCAAGGAAGTGTCGCATTTACGTTCATTTGTATCGTAGACGAGGAATGCATAACACTTCGCAATGAATATTATATCTTATCATGAAGCATAGATATGAGATGCAATATCTCGTTTTAAGAAGCAATTGGACTCTATTTCTTCGATACGTAGACATCTGCAAACGCTATTTCCTTGCAAGGAAGTGTCGCATTTACATTCATTTGAAGTGTAGAGGAGGAATACATAACACTTCGCAAATCATATTATATCTTACCATGAAACATAGAAATGAGATGCGTTATCGCGTTTTAAGAAGCATTAGAACTCTAGTGCTACGATACCTAGACATCTGCAGACGCTATTTCCTAGCAAGGAAGTGTCGCATTCACATTCATTTGAAGTGTAGACGAGGAATACATAACACTTCGCAAATCATATTATATCTTACCATGAAACATAGAAATGAGATGCGTTATCGCGTTTTAAGAAGCATTAGAACTCTATTGCTACGACAGGTAGACATCTGCAAACGCTATTTCCTACCAAGGAAGTGTCGCATTTGCATTCATTTGAAGTGTAGACGAGGAATACATAACACTTCGCAAATCATATTATATCTTACCATGAAACATAGAAATGAGATGAGATATCGCGTTTTAAGAATCATAAGAACTCTATTGTTACGATACGTAGACATCTGCAAACGCTATTTCCTAGCAAGGAAGTGTCGCATTTACATTCATTTGAAGTGTAGACGAGGAATACATGACACTTCGCAAATCATATTATATCCTGCCATGAAACATAGAAATGAGATGCGATATTGCGTTTTAAGAAAAATTATAATTCTATTGCTACGATAGGTAGACATCTGCAAACGCTATTTCCTTGCAAGGAAGTGTCGCATTTACATTCATTTGAAGTGTAGACGAGGAATACAAGACACTTCGCAAATCATATTATATCTTACCATGAAACATAGTAATGAGATGCGATATCGCCTTTTAAGAAGCATTAGAAATCTATTGCTACGATACGCAGACATCTGCAGACGCTATTTCCTAGCAAGGAAGTGTCGCATTCACATTCATTTGAAGTGTAGACGAGGAATACGTAACACTTCGCAATGAATATTATATCTTATCATGAAACATAGATATGAGATGCAATATCTCGTTTTAAGAAGCATTTGAACTCCATTTCTTCGATACGTAGACATCTGCAAACGCTGTTTCCTTGCAAGGAAGTGTCGCATTTACATTCATTTGAAGTGTAGACGAGGAATACATAACACTTCGCAAATCATATTATATCTCACCATGAAACATAGAAATGAGATGCGACATCGCGTTTTAAGAATCATAAGAACTCTATTGTTACGATACGTAGACATCTGCAAACGCTATTTCCTTGCAAGGAAGTGTCGCATTTACGTTCATTTGTATCGTAGACGAGGAATGCATAACACTTCGCAATGAATATTATATCTTATCATGAAGCATAGATATGAGATGCAATATCTCGTTTTAAGAAGCATTTGAACACTATTGCTTCGATACGTAGACATCTGCAAACGCTATTTCCTTGCAAGGTAGTGTCGCATTTACATTCATTTGAAGTGTAGACGAGGAACACATAACACTTCGCAAATCATATTACATCTTACCATGAAACATAGAAATGAGATGCGATATCGCGTTTTAAGAAGCATTAGAACTCTATTGCTACGATACCTAGACATCTGCAGACGCTATTTCCTAGCAAGGAAGTTTCGCATTCACATTCATTTGAAGTGTAGACGAGGAATACATAACAGTTCGCAAATCATATTATATCTTACCATGAGACATAGAAATGAGATGCGATATCGCGTTTTAAGAAGCATTAGAAATCTATTGTTACGATACGTAGACATCTGCAAGCGCTATTTCCTTGCAAGGAAGTGTCGCATTTACGTTCATTTGTATCGCAGACGAGGAATGCATAACACTTCGCAATGAATATTATATCTTATCATGAAGCATAGATATGAGATGCAATATCTCGTTTTAAGAAGCATTTGGACTCTATTTCTTCGATACGTAGACATCTGCAAACGCTATTTCCTTGCAAGGAAGTGTCGCATTTACATTCATTTGAAGTGTAGAGGAGGAATACATAACACTTCGCAAATCATATTATATCTTACCATGAAACATAGAAATGAGATGCGATATCGCGTTTTAAGAAGCATTAGAACTCTATTGCTACGACAGGTAGACATCTGCAAACGCTATTTCCTACCAAGGAAGTGTCGCATTTGCATTCATTTGAAGTGTAGACGAGGAATACATAACACTTCGCAAATCATATTATACCTTACCATGAAACATAGAAATGAGATGCGATATCGCGTATTAAGAAGCATTAGAAATCTATTGCTACGATACGTAGACATCTGCAAACGCTATTTCCTAGCGAGGAAGTATCGCATTCACATTCATTTGAAGTGTAGACGAGGAATACATAACACTTCGAAAATCATGTTATACCTTACCATGAAACATAGAAATGAGATGCGATATCGCGTTTTAAGAATCATATGAACTCTATTGCTACGATACGTAGACATCTGCAAGCGCTATTTCCTTGCAAGGAAGTGTCGCATTTACATTCATTTGAAGTGTAGACGAGGAATACATAACACTTCGCAAATTATATAATATCTTACCATGAAAAATAGAAATGAGATGCGATATCGCGTTTTAAGAAGCATTAGAACTCTATAGCTACGATACCTAGACATCTGCAGACGCTATTTCCTAGCAAGGAAGTGTCGCATTTACATTCATTTGAAGTGTAGACGAGGAATACATGACACTTCGCAAATCATATTATATCTTACCATGAAACATAAAAATGAGATGCGATATCGCGTTTTAAGAAGCATTAGAAATCTATTGCTACGATACGTAGACATCTGCAAACGCTATTTCCTTGCAAGGAAGTGTCGCATTTAAATTCATTTGAAGTGTAGACGAGGAATACATAACACTTCGCAAATCATATTATACCTTACCATGAAACATAAAAATGAGATGCGATATCGCGTTTTAAGAAGCATTAGAAATCTATTGCTACGATACGTAGGCATCTGCAAACGCTATTTCCTAGCAAGGAAGTGTCGCATTTACATTCATTTGAAGTGTAGACGAGGAATACATGACACTTCGCAAATCATATTATATCTTACCATGAAACATAAAAATGAGATGCGATATCGCGTTTTAAGAAGCATTAGAAATCTATTGCTACGATACGTAGACATCTGCAAGCGCTATTTCCTTGCAAGGAAGTGTCGCATTTACATTCATTTGAAGTGTAGACGAGGAATACATAACACTTCGCAAATTATATAATATCTTACCATGAAAAATCGAAATGAGATGCGATATCGCGTTTTAAGAAGCATTAGAACTCTATAGCTACGATACCTAGACATCTGCAGACGCTATTTCCTAGCAAGGAAGTGTCGCATTTACATTCATTTGAAGTGTAGACGAGGAATACATGACACTTCGCAAATCATATTATATCTTACCATGAAACATAAAAATGAGATGCGATATCGCGTTTTAAGAAGCATTAGAAATCTATTGCTACGATACGTAGACATCTGCAAACGCTATTTCCTTGCAAGGAAGTGTCGCATTTAAATTCATTTGAAGTGTAGACGAGGAATACATAACACTTCGCAAATCATATAATACCTTACCATGAAACATAAAAATGAGATGCGATATCGCGTTTTAAGAAGCATTAGAAATCTATTGCTACGATACGTAGGCATCTGCAAACGCTATTTCCTAGCAAGGAAGTGTCGCATTTACATTCATTTGATGTGTAGACGAGGAATACATGACACTTCGCAAATCATATTATATCTTACCATGAAACATAAAAATGAGATGCGATATCGCGTTTTAAGAAGCATTAGAAATCTATTGCTACGATACGTAGACATCTGCAAACGCTATTTCCTTGCAAGGAAGTGTCGCATTTAAATTCATTTGAAGTGTAGACGAGGAATACATAACACTTCGCAAATCATATTATACCTTACCATGAAACATAGAAATGAGATGCGATATCGCGTTTTAAGAAGTATTAGAAATCTATTGCTACGATACGTAGGCATCTGCAAACGCTATTTCCTAGCGAGGAAGTATCGCATTCACATTCATTTGAAGTGTAGACGAGGAATACATAACACTTCGCAAATCATGTTATATCTTACCATGAAACATAGAAATGAGATGCGATATCGCGTTTTAAGAATCATATGAACTCTATTGCTGCGATACGTAGACATCTGCAAACGCTATTTCCTTGCAAGGAAGTGTCGCATTTACATTCATTTGAAGTGTAGACGAGGAATACATAACACTTCGCAAATTATATAATATCTTACCATGAAACATAGAAATGAGATGCGATATCGCGTTTTAAGAAGCATTAGAACTCTATAGCTACTATACCTAGACATCTGCAGACGCTATTTCCTAGCAAGGAAGTGTCGCATTTACATTCATTTGAAGTGTAGACGAGGAATACATAACACTTCGCAAATCATGTTATATCTTACCATGAAACATAGAAATGAGATGCGATATCGCGTTTTAAGGATCATATGAACTCTATTGCTGCGATACGTAGACATCTGCAAACGCTATTTCCTAGCAAGGAAGTGTCGCATTTACATTCATTTGAAGTTTAGACGAGGAATACATGACACTTCGCAAATAATATTATATCTTACCATGAAACATAGAAATGAGATGCGATATCGCGTTTTAAGAAGCATTAGAACACTATTGCTACGATACCTAGACATCTGCAGACGCTATTTCCTAGCAAGGAAGTGTCGCATTTACATTCATTTGAAGTGTAGACGAGGAATACATGACACTTCGCTAATCATATTATATCTTACCATGAAACATAAATATGAGATGCGATATCGCGTTTTAAGAAGCATTAGAACTCTTTTGCTACGATACCTAGACATCTGCAGACGCTATTTCCTAGCAAGGAAGTGTCGCATTCACATTCATTTGAAGTGTAGACGAGGAATACATAACAGTTCGCAAATCATATTATATCTTACCATGAAACATAGAAATGAGATGCGATATCGCGTTTTAAGAAGCATTAGAACTCTATTTCTACGATACCTAGACATCTGCAGACGCTATTTCCTAGCAGGGAAGTGTGGCATTTACATTCATTTGAAGTGTAGACGAGGAATACGTAACAGTTCGCAAATCATATTATATCTTACCATGAGACATAGAAATGAGATGCGATATCGCGTTTTAAGAAGCATTAGAAATCTATTGTTACGATACGTAGACATCTGCAAACGCTATTTCCTTGCAAGGAAGTGTCGCATTTACGTTCATTTGTATCGTAGACGAGGAATGCATAACACTTCGCAATGAATATTATATCTTATCATGAAGCATAGATATGAGATGCAATATCTCGTTTTAAGAAGCACTTGAACTCTATTGCTTCGATGCGTTGACATCTGCAAACGCTATTTCCCTGCAAGGTAGTGTCGCATTTACATGCATTTGAAGTGTAGAGGAGGAATACATAACACTTCGCAAATCATATTACATCTTACCATGAAACATAGAAATGAGATGCGATATCGCGTTTTAAGAAGCATTAGAACTCTATTGCTACGATACCTAGACATCTGCAGATGCTATTTCCTAGCAAGGAAGTATCGCATTCACATTCATTTGAAGTGTAGACGAGGAATACATAACACTTCGAAAATCATGTTATACCTTACCATGAAACACAGAAATGAGATGCGATATCGCGTTTTAAGAATCATATGAACTCTATTGCTACGATACGTAGACATCTGCAAGCGCTATTTCCTTGCAAGGAAGTGTCGCATTTACATTCATTTGAAGTGTAGACGAGGAATACATAACACTTCGCAAATTATATAATATCTTACCATGAAACATAGAAATGAGATGCGATATCGCGTTTTAAGAAGCATTAGAACTCTATAGCTACGATACCTAGACATCTGCAGACGCTATTTCCTAGCAAGGAAGTGTCGCATTTACATTCATTTGAAGTGTAGACGAGGAATACATAACACTTCGCAAATCATGTTATATCTTACCATGAAACATAGAAATGAGATGCGATATCGCGTTTTAAGAATCATATGAACTCTATTGCTGCGATACGTAGACATCTGCAAACGCTATTTCCTAGCAAGGAAGTGTCGCATTTACATTCATTTGAAGTGTAGACGAGGAATACATGACACTTCGCAAATAATATTATATCTTACCATGAAACATAGAAATGAGATGCGATATCGCGTTTTAAGAAGCATTAGAACACTATTGCTACGATACCTAGACATCTGCAGACGCTATTTCCTAGCAAGGAAGTGTCGCATTTACATTCATTTGAAGTGTAGGCGAGGAATACATGACACTTCGCAAATCATATTATATCTTACCATGAAACATAGAAATGAGATGCGATATCGCGCTTTAAGGAGCATTAGAACACTATTGCTACGATACCTAGACATCTGCAGACGCTATTTCCTAGCAAGGAAGTGTCGCATTTACATTCATTTGAAGTGTAGACGAGGAATACATGACACTTCGCTAATCATATTATATCTTACCATGAAACATAAAAATGAGATGCGATATCGCGTTTTAAGAAGCATTAGAACTCTAATGCTACGATACCTAGACATCTGCAGACGCTATTTCCTAGCAAGGAAGTGTCGCATTCACATTCATTTGAAGTGTAGACGAGGAATACATAACACTTCGCAAATCATATTATACCTTACCATGAAACATAAAAATGAGATGCGATATCGCGTTTTAAGAAGCATTAGAAATCTATTGCTACGATACGTAGACATCTGCAAACGCTATTTCCTTGCATGGAGGTGTCGCATTTAAATTCATTTGAAGTGTAGACGAGGAATACATAACACTTCGCAAATCATATTATACCTTACCATGAAACATAGAAATGAGATGCGATATCGCGTTTTAAGAAGTATTAGAAATCTAATGCTACGATACGTAGACATCTGCAAACGCTATTTCCTAGCGAGGAAGTATCGCATTCACATTCATTTGAAGTGTAGACGAGGAATACATAACACTTCGCAAATCATGTTATATCTTACCATGAAACATAGAAATGAGATGCGATATCGCGTTTAAGAATCATATGAACTCTATTGCTGCGATACGTAGACATCTGCAAACGCTATTTCCTTGCAAGGAAGTGTCGCATTTACATTCATTTGAAGTGTAGACGAGGAATACATAACACTTCGCAAATTATATAATATCTTACCATGAAACATAGAAATGAGATGCGATATCGCGTTTTAAGAAGCATTAGAACTCTATAGCTACTATACCTAGACATCTGCAGACGCTATTTCCTAGCAAGGAAGTGTCGCATTTACATTCATTTGAAGTGTAGACGAGGAATACATAACACTTCGCAAATCATGTTATATCTTACCATGAAACATAGAAATGAGATGCGATATCGCGTTTTAAGAATCATATGAACTCTATTGCTGCGATACGTAGACATCTGCAAACGCTATTTCCTAGCAAGGAAGTGTCGCATTTACATTCATTTGAAGTGTAGACGAGGAATACATGACACTTCGCAAATAATATTATATCTTACCATGAAACATAGAAATGAGATGCGATATCGCGTTTTAAGAAGCATTAGAACACTATTGCTACGATACCTAGACATCTGCAGACGCTATTTCCTAGCAAGGAAGTGTCGCATTTACATTCATTTGAAGTGTAGGCGAGGAATACATGACACTTCGCAAATCATATTATATCTTACCATGAAACATAGAAATGAGATGCGATATCGCGCTTTAAGGAGCATTAGAACACTATTGCTACGATACCTAGACATCTGCAGACGCTATTTCCTAGCAAGGAAGTGTCGCATTTACATTCATTTGAAGTGTAGACGAGGAATACATGACACTTCGCTAATCATATTATATCTTACCATGAAACATAAAAATGAGATGCGATATCGCGTTTTAAGAAGCATTAGAACTCTAATGCTACGATACCTAGACATCTGCAGACGCTATTTCCTAGCAAGGAAGTGTCGCATTCACATTCATTTGAAGTGTAGACGAGGAATACATAACACTTCGCAAATCATATTATACCTTACCATGAAACATAAAAATGAGATGCGATATCGCGTTTTAAGAAGCATTAGAAATCTATTGCTACGATACGTAGACATCTGCAAACGCTATTTCCTTGCATGGAGGTGTCGCATTTAAATTCATTTGAAGTGTAGACGAGGAATACATAACACTTCGCAAATCATATTATACCTTACCATGAAACATAGAAATGAGATGCGATATCGCGTTTTAAGAAGTATTAGAAATCTAATGCTACGATACGTAGACATCTGCAAACGCTATTTCCTAGCGAGGAAGTATCGCATTCACATTCATTTGAAGTGTAGACGAGGAATACATAACACTTCGCAAATCATGTTATATCTTACCATGAAACATAGAAATGAGATGCGATATCGCGTTTAAGAATCATATGAACTCTATTGCTGCGATACGTAGACATCTGCAAACGCTATTTCCTTGCAAGGAAGTGTCGCATTTACATTCATTTGAAGTGTAGACGAGGAATACATAACACTTCGCAAATTATATAATATCTTACCATGAAACATAGAAATGAGATGCGATATCGCGTTTTAAGAAGCATTAGAACTCTATAGCTACTATACCTAGACATCTGCAGACGCTATTTCCTAGCAAGGAAGTGTCGCATTTACATTCATTTGAAGTGTAGACGAGGAATACATAACACTTCGCAAATCATGTTATATCTTACCATGAAACATAGAAATGAGATGCGATATCGCGTTTTAAGAATCATATGAACTCTATTGCTGCGATACGTAGACATCTGCAAACGCTATTTCCTAGCAAGGAAGTGTCGCATTTACATTCATTTGAAGTGTAGACGAGGAATACATGACACTTCGCAAATAATATTATATCTTACCATGAAACATAGAAATGAGATGCGATATCGCGTTTTAAGAAGCATTAGAACACTATTGCTACGATACCTAGACATCTGCAGACGCTATTTCCTAGCAAGGAAGTGTCGCATTTACATTCATTTGAAGTGTAGGCGAGGAATACATGACACTTCGCAAATCATATTATATCTTATCATGAAACATAGAAATGAGATGCGATATCGCGCTTTAAGGAGCATTAGAACACTATTGCTACGATACCTAGACATCTGCAGACGCTATTTCCTAGCAAGGAAGTGTCGCATTTACATTCATTTGAAGTGTAGACGAGGAATACATGACACTTCGCTAATCATATTATATCTTACCATGAAACATAAAAATGAGATGCGATATCGCGTTTTAAGAAGCATTAGAACTCTATTGCTACGATACCTAGACATCTGCAGACGCTATTTCCTAGCAAGGAAGTGTCGCATTCACATTCATTTGAAGTGTAGACGAGGAATACATAACACTTCGCAAATCATATTATACCTTACCATGAAACATAGAAATGAGATGCGATATCGCGTATTAAGAAGCATTAGAAATCTATTGCTACGATACGTAGACATCTGCAAACGCTATTTCCTAGCGAGGAAGTATCGCATTCACATTCATTTGAAGTGTAGACGAGGAATACATAACACTTCGAAAATCATGTTATACCTTACCATGAAACATAGAAATGAGATGCGATATCGCGTTTTAAGAATCATATGAACTCTATTGCTACGATACGTAGACATCTGCAAGCGCTATTTCCTTGCAAGGAAGTGTCGCATTTACATTCATTTGAAGTGTAGACGAGGAATACATAACACTTCGCAAATTATATAATATCTTACCATGAAACACAGAAATGAGATGCGATATCGCGTTTTAAGAAGCATTAGAACTCTATAGCTACGATACCTAGACATCTGCAGACGCTATTTCCTAGCAAGGAAGTGTCGCATTTACATTCATTTGAAGTGTAGACGAGGAATACATGACACTTCGCAAATCATATTATATCTTACCATGAAACATAAAGATGAGATGCGATATCGCGTTTTAAGAAGCATTAGAAATCTATTGCTACGATACGTAGACATCTGCAAACGCTATTTCCTTGCAAGGAAGTGTCGCATTTAAATTCATTTGAAGTGTAGACGAGGAATACATAACACTTCGCAAATCATATTATACCTTACCATGAAACATAAAAATGAGATGCGATATCGCGTTTTAAGAAGCATTAGAAATCTATTGCTACGATACGTAGACATCTGCAAACGCTATTTCCTTGCAAGGAAGTGTCGCATTTAAATTCATTTGAAGTGTAGACGAGGAATACATAACACTTCGCAAATTATATAATATCTTACCATGAAACATAGAAATGAGATGCGATATCGCGTTTTAAGAAGCATTAGAACTCTATAGCTACGATACCTAGACATCTGCAGACGCTATTTCCTAGCAAGGAAGTGTCGCATTTACATTCATTTGAAGAGTAGACGAGGAATACATGACACTTCGCAAATCATATTATATCTCACCATGAAACATAAAAATGAGATGCGATATCGCGTTTTAAGAAGCATTAGAAATCTATTGCTACGATACGTAGACATCTGCAAACGCTATTTCCTTGCAAGGAAGTGTCGCATTTAAATTCATTTGAAGTGTAGACGAGGAATACATAACACTTCGCAAATCATATTATACCTTACCATGAAACATAGAAATGAGATGCGATATCGCGTTTTAAGAATCCTATGAACTCTATTGCTGCGATACGTAGACATCTGCAAACGCTATTTCCTAGCAAGGAAGTGTCGCATTTACATTCATTTGAAGTGTAGACGAGGAATACATGACACTTTGCAAATAATATTATATCTTACCATGAAACATAGAAATGAGATGCGATATCGCGTTTTAAGAAGCACTAGAAGACTATTGCTACGATACCTAGACATCTGCAGACGCTATTTCCTAGCAAGGAAGTGTCGCATTTACATTCATTTGAAGTGTAGGCGAGGAATACATGACACTTCGCAAATCATATTATATCTTACCATGAAACATAGAAATGAGATGCGATATCGCGTTTTAAGGAGCATTAGAACACTATTGCTACGATACCTAGACATCTGCAGACGCTATTTCCTAGCAAGGAAGTGTCGCATTTACATTCATTTGAAGTGTAGACGAGGAATGCATAACACTTCGCAAATTATAATATATCTTACCATGAAACATAGAAATGAGATGAGATATCGCGTTTTAAGAATCATAAGAACTCTATTGTTATGATACGTAGACATCTGCAAACGCTATTTCCTTGCAAGGAAGTGTCGTATTTACATTCATTTGAAGTGTAGACGAGGAATACATAACACTTCGCAAATCATATTATATCTTACCATGAAACATAGAAATGAGATGCGATATCGCGTTTTAAGAAGCATTAGAACTCTATTGCTACGACAGGTAGACATCTGCAAACGCTATTTCCTACCAAGCAAGTGTCGCACTTGCATTCATTTGAAGTGTAGACGAGGAATACATAACACTTCGCAAATCATATTATATCTTACCATGAAACATAGAAATGAGGTGCGATATCGCGTTTTAAGAATCATAAGAACTCTATTGTTACGATACGTAGACATCTGCAAACGCTATTTCCTTGCAAGGAAGTGTCGCATTTACGTTCATTTGAATCGTAGACAAGGAATGCATAACACTTCGCAATGAATATTATATCTTATCATGAAACATAGATATGAGATGCAATATCTCGTTTTAAGAAGCATTTGAACTCTATTGCTTCGATACGTAGACATCTGCAAACGCTATTTCCTTGCAAGGAAGTGTCGCATTTAAATTCATTTGAAGTGTAGACGAGGAATACATAACACTTCGCAAATCATATTATACCTTACCATGAAACATAAAAATGAGATGCGATATCGCGTTTTAAGAAGCATTAGAAATCTATTGCTACGATACGTAGACATCTGCAAACGCTATTTCCTTGCAAGGAAGTGTCGCATTTAAATTCATTTGAAGTGTAGACGAGGAATACATAACACTTCGCAAATCATATTATACCTTACCATGAAACATAGAAATGAGATGCGATATCGCGTTTTAAGAAGTATTAGAAATCTATTGCTACGATACGTAGACATCTGCAAACGCTATTTCCTAGCGAGGAAGTATCGCATTCACATTCATTTGAAGTGTAGACGAGGAATACGTAACACTTCGCAAATCATGTTATATCTTACCATGAAACATAGAAATGTGATGCGATATCGCGTTTTAAGTATCATATGAACTCTATTGCTGCGATACGTAGACATCTGCAAACGCTATTTCCTTGCAAGGAAGTGTCGCATTTACATTCATTTGAAGTGTAGACGAGGAATACATAACACTTCGCAAATTATATAATATCTTACCATGAAACATAGAAATGAGATGCGATATCGCGTTTTAAGAAGCATTAGAACTCTATAGCTACTATACCTAGACATCTGCAGACGCTATTTCCTAGCAAGGAAGTGTCGCATTTACATTCATTTGAAGTGTAGACGAGGAATACATAACACTTCGCAAATCATGTTATATCTTACCATGAAACATAGAAATGAGATGCGATATCGCGTTTTAAGAATCATATGAACTCTATTGCTGCGATACGTAGACATCTGCTAACGCTATTTCCTAGCAAGGAAGTGTCGCATTTACATTCATTTGAAGTGTAGACGAGGAATACATGACACTTCGCAAATAATATTATATCTTACCATGAAACATAGAAATGAGATGCGATATCGCGTTTTAAGAAGCATTAGAACACTATTGCTACGATACCTAGACATCTGCAGACGCTATTTCCTAGCAAGGAAGTGTCGCATTTACATTCATTTGAAGTGTAGGCGAGGAATACATGACACTTCGCAAATCATATTATATCTTACCATGAAACATAGAAATGAGATGCGATATCGCGTTTTAAGGAGCATTAGAACACAATTGCTACGATACCTAGACATCTGCAGACGCTATTTCCTAGCAAGGAAGTGTCGCATTTACATTCATTTGAAGTGTAGACGAGGAATACATGACACTTCGCTAATCATATTATATCTTACCATGAAACATAAAAATGAGATGCGATATCGCGTTTTAAGAAGCATTAGAACTCTTTTGCTACGATACCTAGACATCTGCAGACGCTGTTTCCTAGCAAGGAAGTGTCGCATTCACATTCATTTGAAGTGTAGACGAGGAATACATAACAGTTCGCAAATCATATTATATCTTACCATGAAACATAGAAATGAGATGCGATATCGCGTTTTAAGAAGCATTAGAACTCTATTTCTACGATACCTAGACATCTGCAGACGCTATTTCCTAGCAAGGAAGTGTGGCATTTACATTCATTTGAAGTGTAGACGAGGAATACATGACACTTCGCAAATCATATTATATCTTACCATGAAACATAGAAATGAGGTGCAATATCACGTTTTAGGAAGCATTAGAACTCTGTAGCTACGATACCTAGACATCTGCAGACGCTATTTCCTAGCAAGGAAGTGTCGCATTCACATTCATTTGAAGTGTAGACGAGGAATACATAACAGTTCGCAAATCATATTATATCTTACCATGAAACATAGAAATGAGATGCGATATCGCGTTTTAAGAAGCATTAGAACTCTATTTCTACGATACCTAGACATCTGCAGACGCTATTTCCTAGCAAGGAAGTGTGGCATTTACATTCATTTGAAGTGTAGACGAGGAATACATGACACTTCGCAAATCATATTATATCTTACCATGAAACATAGAAATGAGATGCAATATCGCGTTTTAAGAAGCATTAGAACTCTGTAGCTACGATACCTAGACATCTGCAGACGCTATTTCCTAGCAAGGAAGTGTCGCATTTACATTCATTTGAAGTGTAGACGAGGAATGCATAACACTTCGCAAATCATAATATATCTTACCATGAAACATAGAAATGAGATGAGATATCGCGTTTTAAGAATCATAAGAACTCTATTGTTACGATACGTAGACATCTGCAAACGCTATTTCCTTGCAAGGAAGTGTCGTATTTACATTCATTTGAAGTGTAGACGAGGAATACATAACACTTCGCAAATCATATTATATCTTACCATGAAACATAGAAATGAGATGCGATATCGCGTTTTAAGAAGCATTAGAACTCTATTGCTACGACAGGTAGACATCTGCAAACGCTATTTCCTACCAAGCAAGTGTCGCACTTGCATTCATTTGAAGTGTAGACGAGGAATACATAACACTTCGCAAATCATATTATATCTTACCATGAAACATAGAAATGAGGTGCGATATCGCGTTTTAAGAATCATAAGAACTCTATTGTTACGATACGTAGACATCTGCAAACGCTATTTCCTTGCAAGGAAGTGTCGCATTTACGTTCATTTGAATCGTAGACAAGGAATGCATAACACTTCGCAATGAATATTATATCTTATCATGAAACATAGATATGAGATGCAATATCTCGTTTTAAGAAGCATTTGAACTCTATTGCTTCGATACGTAGACATCTGCAAACGCTATTTCCTTGCAAGGTAGTGTCGCATTTACATTCATTTGAAGTGTAGACGAGGAACACATAACACTTCGCAAATCATATTACATCTTACCATGAAACATAGAAATGAGATGCGATATCGCGTTTTAAGAAGCATTAGAACTCTTTTGCTACGATACCAAGACATCTGCAGACGCTATTTCCTAGCAAGGAAGTGTCGCATTCACATTCATTTGAAGTGTAGACGAGGAATACATAACAGTTCGCAAATCATATTATATCTTACCATGAAACATAGAAATGAGATGCGATATCGCGTTTTAAGATGCATTAGAACTCTATTTCTACGATACCTAGACATCTGCAGACGCTATTTCCTAGCAAGGAAGTGTGGCATTTACATTCATTTGAAGTGTAGACGAGGAATACATGACACTTCGCAAATCATATTATATCTTACCATGAAATATAGAAATGAGATGCAAAATCGCGTTTTAAGAAGCATTAGAACTCTGTAGCTACGATACCTAGACATCTGCAGACGCTATTTCCTAGCAAAGAAGTGTCGCATTTACATTCATTTGAAGTGTAGACGAGGAATGCATAACACTTCGCAAATCATAATATATCTTACCATGAAACATAGAAATGAGATGAGATATCGCGTTTTAAGAATCATAAGAACTCTATTGTTACGATACGTAGACATCTGCAAACGCTATTTCCTTGCAAGGAAGTGTCGTATTTACATTCATTTGAAGTGTAGACGAGGAATACATAACACTTCGCAAATCATATTATATCTTACCATGAAACATAGAAATGAGATGCGATATCGCGTTTTAAGAATCATAAGAACTCTATTGTTACGATACGTAGACATCTGCAAACACTATTTCCTTGCAAGGAAGTGTCGCATTTACGTTCATTTGTATCGTAGACGAGGAATGCGTAACACTTCGCAATGAATATTATATCTTATCATGAAGCATAGATATGAGATGCAATATCTCGTTTTAAGAAGCATTTGAACTCTATTGCTTCGATACGTAGACATCTGCAAACGCTATTTCCTTGCAAGGTAGTGTCGCATTTACATTCATTTGAAGTGTAGACGAGGAACACATAACACTTCGCAAATCATATTACATCTTACCATGAAACATAGAAATGAGATGCGATATCGCGTTTTAAGAAGCATTAGAACTCTATTGCTACGATACCTAGACATCTGCAGACGCTATTTCCTAGCAAGGAAGTGTCGCATTCACATTCATTTGAAGTGTAGACGAGGAAAACATAACAGTTCGCAAATCATATTGTATCTTACCATGAGACATAGAAATGAGATGCGATATCGCGTTTTAAGAAGCATTAGAAATCTATTGTTACGATACGTAGACATCTGCAAACGCTATTTCCTTGCAAGGAAGTGTCGCATTTACGTTCATTTGTATCGTAGACGAGGAATGCATAACACTTCGCAATGAATATTATATCTTATCATGAAGCATAGATATGAGATGCAATATCTCGTTTTAAGAAGCACTTGAACTCTATTGCTTCGATGCGTAGACATCTGCAAACGCTATTTCCTTGCAAGGAAGTGTCGCATTTACATTCATTTGAAGTGTTGACGAGGAATACATAACACTTCGCAAGTCATATTATATCTTACCATGAAACATAGAAATGAGATGCGATATCGCGTTTTAAGAAGCATTAGAACTCTATTGCTACGACAGGTAGACATCTGCAAACGCTATTTCCTACCAAGGAAGTGTCGCATTTGCATTCATTTGAAGTGTAGACGAGGAATACATAACACTTCGCAAATCATATTATATCTTACCATGAAACATAGAAATGAGATGCGATATCGCGTTTTAAGAATCATATGAACTCTATTGCTGCGATACGTAGACATCTGTTAACGCTATTTCCTAGCAAGGAAGTGTCGCATTTACATGCATTTGAAGTGTAGACGAGGAATACATGACACTTCGCAAATAATATTATATCTTACCATGAAACATAGAAATGAGATGCGATATCGCGTTTTAAGAAGCATTAGAACACTATTGCTACGATACCTAGACATCTGCAGACGCTATTTCCTAGCAAGGAAGTGTCGCATTTACATTCATTTGAAGTGTAGGCGAGGAATACATGACACTTCGCAAATCATATTATATCTTACCATGAAACATAGAAATGAGATGCGATATCGCGTTTTAAGGAGCATTAGAACACTATTGCTACGATACCTAGACATCTGCAGACGCTATTTCCTAGCAAGGAAGTGTCGCATTTACATTCATTTGAAGTGTAGACGAGGAATACATGACACTTCGCTAATCATATTATATCTTACCATGAAACATAAAAATGAGATGCGATATCGCGTTTTAAGAAGCATTAGAACTCTTTTGCTACGATACCAAGACATCTGCAGACGCTATTTCCTAGCAAGGAAGTGTCGCATTCACATTCATTTGAAGTGTAGACGAGGAATACATAACAGTTCGCAAATCATATTATATCTTACCATGAAACATAGAAATGAGATGCGATATCGCGTTTTAAGATGCATTAGAACTCTATTTCTACGATACCTAGACATCTGCAGACGCTATTTCCTAGCAAGGAAGTGTGGCATTTACATTCATTTGAAGTGTAGACGAGGAATACATGACACTTCGCAAATCATATTATATCTTACCATGAGACATAGAAATGAGATGCGATATCGCGTTTTAAGAAGCATTGGAAATCTATTGTTACGATACGTAGACATCTGCAAACGCTATTTCCTTGCAAGGAAGTGTCGCATTTACGTTCATTTGTATCGTAGACGAGGAATGCATAACACTTCGCAATGAATATTATATCTTATCATGAAGCATAGATATGAGATGCAATATCTCGTTTTAAGAAGCACTTGAACTCTATTGCTTCGATGCGTAGACATCTGCAAACGCTATTTCCTTGCAAGGTAGTGTCGCATTTACATTCATTTGAAGTGTAGACGAGGAACACATAACACTTCGCAAATCATATTACATCTTACCATGAAACATAGAAATGAGATGCGATATCGCGTTTTAAGAAGCATTAGAACTCTATTGCTACGATACCTAGACATCTGCAGACGCTATTTCCTAGCAAGGCAGTGTCGCATTCACATTCATTTGAAGTGTAGACGAGGAATACATAACACTTCGCAAATCATATTATATCTTACCATGAAACATAGAAATGAGATGCGATATCGCGTTTTAAGAATCATAAGAACTCTATTGTTACGATACGTAGACATCTGCAAACGCTATTTCCTTGCAAGGAAGTGTCGCATTTACGTTCATTTGTGTCGTAGACGAGGAATGCGTAACACTTCGCAATGAATATTATATCTTATCATGAAGCATAGATATGAGATGCAATATCTCGTTTTAAGAAGCATTTGAACTCTGTTGCTTCGATACGTAGACATCTGCAAACGCTATTTCCTTGCAAGGAAGTGTCGCATTTACATTCATTTGAAGTGTTGACGAGGAATACATAACACTTCGCAAATCATATTACATCTTACCATGAAACATAGAAATGAGATGCGATATCGCGTTTTAAGAAGCATTAGAACTCTATTGCTACGATACCTAGACATCTGCAGACGCTATTTCCTAGCAAGGAAGTGTCGCATTCACATTCATTTGAAGTGTAGACGAGGAAAACATAACAGTTCGCAAATCATATTGTATCTTACCATGAGACATAGAAATGAGATGCGATATCGCGTTTTAAGAAGCATTAGAAATCTATTGTTACGATACGTAGACATCTGCAAACGCTATTTCCTTGCAAGGAAGTGTCGCATTTACGTTCATTTGTATCGTAGACGAGGAATGCATAACACTTCGCAATGAATATTATATCTTATCATGAAGCATAGATATGAGATGCAATATCTCGTTTTAAGAAGCACTTGAACTCTATTGCTTCGATGCGTAGACATCTGCAAACGCTATTTCCTTGCAAGGAAGTGTCGCATTTACATTCATTTGAAGTGTTGACGAGGAATACATAACACTTCGCAAGTCATATTATATCTTACCATGAAACATAGAAATGAGATGCGATATCGCGTTTTAAGAAGCATTAGAACTCTATTGCTACGACAGGTAGACATCTGCAAACGCTATTTCCTACCAAGGAAGTGTCGCATTTGCATTCATTTGAAGTGTAGACGAGGAATACATAACACTTCGCAAATCATATTATATCTTACCATGAAACATAGAAATGAGATGCGATATCGCGTTTTAAGAATCATATGAACTCTATTGCTGCGATACGTAGACATCTGCTAACGCTATTTCCTAGCAAGGAAGTGTCGCATTTACATGCATTTGAAGTGTAGACGAGGAATACATGACACTTCGCAAATAATATTATATCTTACCATGAAACATAGAAATGAGATGAGATATCGCGTTTTAAGAATCATAAGAACTCTATTGTTACGATACGTAGACATCTGCAAACGCTATTTCCTAGCAAGGAAGTGTCGCATTTACATTCATTTGAAGTGTAGACGAGGAATACATGACACTTCGCAAATCATATTATATCCTGCCATGAAACATAGAAATGAGATGCGATATTGCGTTTTAAGAAAAATTATAATTCTATTGCTACGATAGGTAGACATCTGCAAACGCTATTTCCTTGCAAGGAAGTGTCGCATTTACATTCATTTGAAGTATAGACGAGGAATACAAGACACTTCGCAAATCATATTATATCTTACCATGAAACATAGAAATGAGATGCGATATCGCGTTTTAAGAAGCATTAGAAATCTATTGCTACGGTACGTAGACATCTGCAAACGCTGTTTCCTTGCAAGGAAGTGTCGCATTTACATTCATTTGAAGTGTAGACGAGGAATACATAACACTTCGCAAATCATATTATATCTCACCATGAAACATAGAAATGAGATGCGATATCGCGTTTTAAGAATCATAAGAACTCTATTGTTACGATACGTAGACATCTGCAAACGCCATTTCCTTGCAAGGAAGTGTCGCATTTACGTTCATTTGTATCGTAGACGAGGAATGCATAACACTTCGCAATGAATATTATATCTTATCATGAAGCATAGATATGAGATGCAATATCTCGTTTTAAGAAGCATTTGAACCCTATTGCTTCGATACGTAGACATCTGCAAACGCTATTTCCTTGCAAGGTAGTGTCGCATTTACATTCATTTGAAGTGTAGACGAGGAACACATAACACTTCGCAAATCATATTACATCTTACCATGAAACATAGAAATGGGATGCGATATCGCGTTTTAAGAAGCATTAGAACTCTATTGCTACGATACCTACAAATCTGCAGACGCTATTTCCTAGCAAGGAAGTGTCGCATTCACATTCATTTGAAGTGTAGACGAGGAATACATAACACTTCGCAAATTATATAATATCTTACCATGAAACATAGAAATGAGATGCGATATCGCGTTTTAAGAAGCATTAGAACTCTATAGCTACGATACCTAGACATCTGCAGACGCTATTTCCTAGCAAGGAAGTGTCGCATTTACATTCATTTGAAGTGTAGACGAGGAATACATAACACTTCGCAAATCATATTATATCTTACCATGAAACATAGAAATGAGATGAGATATCGCGTTTTAAGAATCATAAGAACTCTTTTGTTACGATACGTAGAAATCTGCAAACGCTATTTCCTTGCAAGGAAGTGTCGTATTTACATTCATTTGAAGTGTAGACGAGGAATACATAACACTTCGCAAATCATATTATATCTTACCATGAAACATAGAAATGAGATGCGATATCGTGTTTTAAGAAGCACTAGAAATATATTGCTACGATACGTAGACATCTGCAAACGCTATTTCCTTGCAGGGAAGTGTCGCATTTACATTCATTTGATGTGTAGACGAGGAATACATGACACTTCGCAAATCATATTATATCTTACCACGAAACATAGAAATGAGATGCGATATCGCGTTTTAAGAAGCATTAGAAATCTATTGCTACGATACGTAGACATCTGCAGACGCTATTTCCTAGCAAGGAAGTATCGCATTTACATTCGTTTAAAGTGTAGACGAGGAATACATAACACTTCGCAAATCATATTATATCTTACCATGAAACATAGAAATGAGATGAGATATCGCGTTTTAAGAATCATAAGGACTCTTTTGTTACGATACGTAGAAATCTGCAAACGCTATTTCCTTGCAAGGAAGTGTCGTATTTACATTCATTTGAAGTGTAGACGAGGAATACATAACACTTCGCAAATCATATTATATCTTACCATGAAACATAGAAATGAGATGCGATATCGCGTTTTAAGAAGCACTAGAAATCTATTGCTACGATACGTAGACATCTGCAAACGCTATTTCCTTGCAGGGAAGTGTCGCATTTACATTCATTTGATGTGCAGACGAGGAATACATGACACTTCGCAAATCATATTATATCTTACCATGAAACATAGAAATGAGATGCGATATCGCGTTTTAAGAATCATAAGAACTCTATAGCTACGATACCCAGACATCTGCAGACGCTATTTCCTAGCAAGGAAGTGTCGCATTTACATTCATTTGAAGTGTAGACGAGGAATACATGACACTTCGCAAATCATATTATATCTTACCATGAAACATAGAAATGAGATGCGATATCGCGTTTTAAGAAGCATTAGAACACTATTGCTACGATACCTAGACATCTGCAGACGCTATTTCCTAGCAAGGAATTGTCGCATTTACATTCACTTGAAGTGTAGACGAGGAATACATGACACTTCGCAAATCATATTATATCTCACTATGAAACATAGAAATCAGATGCGATATCGCGTTTTAAGAAGCATTAGAACTCTATTTCTACGATACCTAGACATCTGCAGACGCCATTTCCTTGCAAGGAAGTGTCGCATTTACATTCATTTGAAGTGTAGACGAGGAATACATGACACTTCGCAAATCATATTATATCTTACCATGAAACATAGAAATGAGATGCGATATCGCGTTTTGAGAATCATAAGAACTCTATTGTTACGATACGTAGACATCTGCAAACGCTATTTCCTTGCAAGGAAGTGTCGCATTTACGTTCATTTGTATCGTAGACGAGGAATGCATAACACTTCGCAATGAATATTACATCTTACCATGAAACATAGAAATGGGATGCGATATCGCGTTTTAAGAAGCATTAAAACTCTATTGCTACGATACCTAGACATCTGCAGACGCTATTTCCTAGCAAGGAAGTGTCGCATTCACATTCATTTGAAGTGTAGACGAGGAATACATAACAGTTCGCAAATCATATTATATCTTACCATGAGACATAGAAATGAGATGCGATATCGCGTTTTAAGAAGCATTAGAAATCTATTGTTACGATACGTAGACATCTGCAAACGCTATTTCCTTGCAAGGAAGTGTCGCATTTACGTTCAGTTGTATCGTAGACGAGGAATGCATAACACTTCGCAATGAATATTATATCTTATCATGAAGCATAGATATGAGATGCAATATCTCGTTTTAAGAAGCACTTGAACTCTATTGCTTCGATGCGTAGACATCTGCAAACGCTATTTCCTTGCAAGGTAGTGTCGCATTTACATTCATTTGAAGTGTAGACGAGGAACACATAACACTTCGCAAATCATATTACATCTTACCATGAAACATAGAAATGAGATGCGATATCGCGTTTTAAGAAGCATTAGAACTCTATAGCTACGATACCTAGACATCTGCAGACGCTATTTCCTAGCAAGGAAGTGTTGCATTTACATTCATTTGAAGTGTAGACGAGGAATACATAACACTTCGCAAATCATATTATACCTTACCATGAAACATAAAAATGAGATGCGATATCGCGTTTTAAGAAGCATTAGAAATCTATTGCTACGATACGTAGACATCTGCAAACGCTATTTCCTTGCAAGGAACTGTCGCATTTAAATTCATTTGAAGTGTAGACGAGGAATACATAACACTTCGCAAATCATTTTATACCTTACCATGAAACATAGAAATGAGATGCGATATCGCGTTTTAAGAAGCATTAGAACACTATTGCTACGATACCTAGACATCTGCAGACGCTATTTCCTAGCAAGGAAGTGTCGCATTTACATTCATTTGAAGTGTAGGCGAGGAATACATGACACTTCGCAAATCATATTATATCTTACCATGAAACATAGAAATGAGATGCGATATCGCGTTTTAAGGAGCATTAGAACACTATTGCTACGATACCTAGACATCTGCAGACGCTATTTCCTAGCAAGGAAGTGTCGCATTTACATTCATTTGAAGTGTAGACGAGAAATACATGACACATCGCTAATCATATTATATCTTACCATGAAACATGAAAATGAGATGCGATATCGCGTTTTAAGAAGCATTAGAACTCTTTTGCTACGATACCTAGACATCTGCAGACGCTATTTCCTAGCAAGGAAGTGTCGCATTCACATTCATTTGAAGTGTAGACGAGGAATACATAACAGTTAGCAAATCATATTATATCTTACCATGAAACATAGAAATGAGATGCGATATCGCGTTTTAAGAAGCATTAGAACTCTATTTCTACGATACCTAGACATCTGCAGACGCTATATCCTAGCAGGGAAGTGTGGCATTTACAATCATTTGAAGTGTAGACGAGGAATACATGACACTTCGCAAATCATATTATATCCTACCATGAAACATAGAAATGAGATGCAATATCGCGTTTTAAGAAGCATTAGAACTCTGTAGCTACGATACCTAGACATCTGCAGACGCTATTTCCTAGCAAGGAAGTGTCGCATTTACATTCATTTGAAGTGTAGACGAGGAATGCATAACACTTCGCAAATCATAATATATCTTACCATGAAACATAGAAATGAGATGAGATATCGCGTTTTATGAATCATAAGAACTCTATTGTTACGATACGTAGACATCTGCAAACGCTATTTCCTTGCAAGGAAGTGTCGTATTTACATTCATTTGAAGTGTAGACGAGGAATACATAACACTTCGCAAATCATATTATATCTTACCATGAAACATAGAAATGAGATGCGATATCGCGTTTTAAGAAGCATTAAAACTCTATTGCTACGACAGGTAGACATCTGCAAACGCTATTTCCTACCAAGCAAGTGTCGCACTTGCATTCATTTGAAGTGTAGACGAGGAATACATAACACTTCGCAAATCATATTATATCTTACCATGAAACATAGAAATGAGGTGCGATATCGCGTTTTAAGAATCATAAGAACTCTATTGTTACGATACGTAGACATCTGCAAACGCTATTTCCTTGCAAGGAAGTGTCGCATTTACGTTCATTTGAATCGTAGACAAGGAATGCATAACACTTCGCAATGAATATTATATCTTATCATGAAACATAGATATGAGATGCAATATCTCGTTTTAAGAAGCATTTGAACTCTATTGCTTCGATACGTAGACATCTGCAAACGCTATTTCCTTGCAAGGTAGTGTCGCATTTACATTCATTTGAAGTGTAGACGAGGAACACATAACACTTCGCAAATCATATTACATCTTACCATGAAACATAGAAATGAGATGCGATATCGCGTTTTAAGAAGCATTAGAACTCTATAGCTACGATACCTAGACATCTGCAGACGCTATTTCCTAGCAAGGAAGTGTCGCATTTACATTCATTTGAAGTGTAGACGAGGAATACATGACACTTCGCAAATCATATTATATCTTACCATGAACATAAAAATGAGATGCGATATCGCGTTTTAAGAAGCATTAGAAATCTATTGCTACGATACGTAGACATCTGCAAACGCTATTTCCTAGCAAGGAAGTGTGGCATTTACATTCATTTGAAGTGTAGACGAGGAATACATGACACTTCGCAAATCATATTATATCTTACCATGAAACATAGAAATGAGATGCGATATCGCGTTTTAAGGAGCATTAGAACACTATTGCTACGATACCTAGACATCTGCAGACGCTATTTCCTAGCAAGGAAGTGTCGCATTTACATTCATTTGAAGTGTAGACGAGGAATACATGACACTTCGCTAATCATATTATATCTTACCATGAAACATAAAAATGAGATGCGATATCGCGTTTTAAGAAGCATTAGAACTCTTTTGCTACGATACCTAGACATCTGCAGACGCTATTTCCTAGCAAGGAAGTGTCGCATTCACATTCATTTGAAGTGTAGACGAGGAATGCATAACACTTCGCAAATCATAATATATCTTACCATGAAACATAGAAATGAGATGAGATATCGCGTTTTAAGAATCATAAGAACTCTATTGTTACGATACGTAGACATCTGCAAACGCTATTTCCTTGCAAGGAAGTGTCGTATTTACATTCATTTGAAGTGTAGACGAGGAATACATAACACTTCGCAAATCATATTATATCTTACCATGAAACATAGAAATGAGATGCGATATCGCGTTTTAAGAAGCATTAGAACTCTATTGCTACGACAGGTAGACATCTGCAAACGCTATTTCCTACCAAGCAAGTGTCGCACTTGCATTCATTTGAAGTGTAGACGAGGAATACATAACACTTCGCAAATCATATTATATCTTACCATGAAACATAGAAATGAGGTGCGATATCGCGTTTTAAGAATCATAAGAACTCTATTGTTACGATACGTAGACATCTGCAAACGCTATTTCCTTGCAAGGAAGTGTCGCATTTACGTTCATTTGAATCGTAGACAAGGAATGCATAACACTTCGCAATGAATATTATATCTTATCATGAAACATAGATATGAGATGCAATATCTCGTTTTAAGAAGCATTTGAACTCTATTGCTTCGATACGTAGACATCTGCAAACGCTATTCCCTTGCAAGGAAGTGTGGCATTTACATTCATTTGAAGTGTAGACGAGGAATACATGACACTTCGCAAATCATATTATATCTTACCATGAAACATAGAAATGAGATGCAATATCTCGTTTTAAGAAGCATTTGAACTCTATTGCTTCGATACGTAGACATCTGCAAACGCTATTTCCTTGCAAGGTAGTGTCGCATTTGCATTCATTTGAAGTGTAGACGAGGAACACATAACACTTCGCAAATCATATTACATCTTACCATGAAACATAGAAATGAGATGCGATATCGCGTTTTAAGAAGCATTAGAACTCTATTGCTACGATACCTAGACATCTGCAGACGCTATTTCCTAGCAAGGAAGTGTCGCATTCACATTCATTTGAAGTGTAGACGAGGAATACATAACAGATCGCAAATCATTTTATATCTTACCATGAGACATAGAAATGAGATGCGATATCGCGTTTTAAGAAGCATTGGAAATCTATTGTTACGATACGTAGACATCTGCAAACGCTATTTCCTTGCAAGGAAGTGTCGCATTTACGTTCATTTGTATCGTAGACGAGGAATGCATAACACTTCGCAATGAATATTATATCTTATCATGAAGCATAGATATGAGATGCAATATCTCGTTTAAAGAAGCACTTGAACTCTATTGCTTCGATGCGTAGACATCTGCAAACGCTATTTCCCTGCAAGGTAGTGTCGCATTTACATGCATTTGAAGTGTAGAGGAGGAATACATAACACTTCGCATATCATATTACATCTTACCATGAAACATAGAAGTGAGATGCGATATCGCGTTTTAAGAAGCATTAGAACTCTATTGCTACGATACCTAGACATCTGCAGACGCTATTTCCTAGCATGGAAGTGTCGCATTCACATTCATTTGAAGTGTAGACGAGGAATACATAACACTTCGCAAATTATATAATATCTTACCATGAAACATAGAAATGAGATGCGATATCGCGTTTTAAGAAGCATTAGAACTCTATAGCTACGATACCTAGACATCTGCAGACGCTATTTCCTAGCAAGGAAGTGTCGCATTTACATTCATTTGAAGTGTAGACGAGGAATACATAAAACTTCGCAAATTGTATAATATTTTACCATGAAACATAGAAATGAGATGCGATATCGCGTTTTAAGAAGCATTAGAACTCTATAGCTACGATACCTAGACATCTGCAGACGCTATTTCCTAGCAAGGAAGTGTCGCATTTACATTCATTTGAAGTGTAGACGAGGAATACATGACACTTCGCAAATCATATTATATCTTACCATGAAACATAAAACTGAGATGCGATATCGCGTTTTATGAAGCATTAGAAATCTATTGCTACGATACGCAGACATCTGCAAACGCTATTTCCTTGCAAGGAAGTGTCGCATTTAAATTCATTTGAAGTGTAGGCGAGGAATACATAACACTTCGCAAATCATATTATACCTTACCATGAAACATAGAAATGAGATGCGATATCGCGTTTTAAGAAGTATTAGAAATCTATTGCTACGATACGTAGACATCTGCAAACGCTATTTCCTTGCAGGGAAGTGTCGCACTTACATTCATTTGATGTGTAGACGAGGAATACATGACACTTCGCAAATCATATTATATCTTACCATGAAACATAGAAATGAGATGCGATATCGCGTTTTAAGAAGCATTAGAAATCTATTGCTACGATACCTAGACATCTGCAGACGCTATTTCCTAGCAAGGAAGTGTCGCATTTACATTCATTTGAAGTGTAGACGAGGAATACATGACACTTCGCTAATCATATTATATCTTACCATGAAACATAAAAATGAGATGCGATATCGCGTTCTAAGAAGCATTAGAACTCTTTTGCTACGATACCTAGACATCTGCAGACGCTATTTCCTAGCAAGGAAGTGTCGCATTCACATTCATTTGAAGTGTAGACGAGGAATACATAACAGTTCGCAAATCATATTATATCTTACCATGAAACATAGAAATGAGATGCGATATCGCGTTTTAAGAAGCATTAGAACTCCATTTCTACGATACCTAGACATCTGCAGACGCTATTTCCTAGCAAGGAAGTGTCGTATTTACATTCATTTGAAGTGTAGACGAGGAATACATAACACTTCGCAAATCATATTATATCTTACCATGAAACATAGAAATGAGATGCGATATCGCGTTTTAAGAAGCATTAGAACTCTATTGCTACGACAGGTAGACATCTGCAAACGCTATTTCCTACCAAGCAAGTGTCGCACTTGCATTCATTTGAAGTGTAGACGAGGAATACATAACACTTCGCAAATCATATTATATCTTACCATGAAACATAGAAATGAGGTGCGATATCGCGTTTTAAGAATCATAAGAACTCTATTGTTACGATACGTAGACATCTGCAAACGCTATTTCCTTGCAAGGAAGTGTCGCATTTACGTTCATTTGAATCGTAGACAAGGAATGCATAACACTTCGCAATGAATATTATATCTTATCATGAAACATAGATATGAGATGCAATATCTCGTTTTAAGAAGCATTTGAACTCTATTGCTTCGATACGTAGACATCTGCAAACGCTATTCCCTTGCAAGGAAGTGTGGCATTTACATTCATTTGAAGTGTAGACGAGGAATACATGACACTTCGCAAATCATATTATATCTTACCACGAAACATAGAAATGAGATGCAATATCTCGTTTTAAGAAGCATTTGAACTCTATTGCTTCGATACGTAGACATCTGCAAACGCTATTTCCTTGCAAGGTAGTGTCGCATTTACATTCATTTGAAGTGTAGACGAGGAACACATAACACTTCGCAAATCATATTACATCTTACCATGAAACATAGAAATGAGATGCGATATCGCGTTTTAAGAAGCATTAAAACTCTATTGCTACGATACCTAGACATCTGCAGACGCTATTTCCTAGCAAGGAAGTGTCGCATTCACATTCATTTGAAGTGTAGACGAGGAATACATAACAGATCGCAAATCATATTATATCTTACCATGAGACATAGAAATGAGATGCGATATCGCGTTTTAAGAAGCATTGGAAATCTATTGTTACGATACGTAGACATCTGCAAACGCTATTTCCTTGCAAGGAAGTGTCGCATTTACGTTCATTTGTATCGTAGACGAGGAATGCATAACACTTCGCAATGAATATTATATCTTATCATGAAGCATAGATATGAGATGCAATATCTCGTTTAAAGAAGCACTTGAACTCTATTGCTTCGATGCGTAGACATCTGCAAACGCTATTTCCCTGCAAGGTAGTGTCGCATTTACATGCATTTGAAGTGTAGAGGAGGAATACATAACACTTCGCATATCATATTACATCTTACCATGAAACATAGAAGTGAGATGCGATATCGCGTTTTAAGAAGCATTAGAACTCTATTGCTACGATACCTAGACATCTGCAGACGCTATTTCCTAGCATGGAAGTGTCGCATTCACATTCATTTGAAGTGTAGACGAGGAATACATAACACTTCGCAAATCATATTATACCTTACCATGAAACATAGAAATGAGATGCTATGTCGCGTATTAAGAAGCATTAGAAATCTATTGCTACGATACGTAGACATCTGCAAACGCTATTTCCTAGCGAGGAAGTATCGCATTCACATTCATTTGAAGTGTAGACGAGGAATACATAACACTTCGAAAATCATGTTATACCTTACCATGAAACATACAAATGAGATGCGATATCGCGTTTTAAGAATCATATGAACTCTATTGCTACGATACGTAGACATCTGCAAGCGCTATTTCCTTGCAAGGAAGTGTCGCATTTACATTCATTTGAAGTGTAGACGAGGAATACATAAAACTTCGCAAATTGTATAATATTTTACCATGAAACATAGAAATGAGATGCGATATCGCGTTTTAAGAAGCATTAGAACTCTATAGCTACGATACCTAGACATCTGCAGACGCTATTTCCTAGCAAGGAAGTGTCGCATTTACATTCATTTGAAGTGTAGACGAGGAATACATGACACTTCGCAAATCATATTATATCTTACCATGAAACATAAAACTGAGATGCGATATCGCGTTTTAAGAAGCATTAGAAATCTATTGCTACGATACGTAGACATCTGCAAACGCTATTTCCTTGCAAGGAAGTGTCGCATTTAAATTCATTTGAAGTGTAGACGAGGAATACATAACACTTCGCAAATCATATTATACCTTACCATGAAACATAGAAATGAGATGCGATATCGCGTTTTAAGAAGTATTAGAAATCTATTGCTACGATACGTAGACATCTGCAAACGCTATTTCCTTGCAGGGAAGTGTCGCATTTACATTCATTTGATGTGTAGACGAGGAATACATGACACTTCGCAAATCATATTATATCTTACCATGAAACATAGAAATGAGATGCGATATCGCGTTTTAAGAAGCATTAGAAATCTATTGCTACGATACCTAGACATCTGCAGACGCTATTTCCTAGCAAGGAAGTGTCGCATTTACATTCATTTGAAGTGTAGACGAGGAATACATGACACTTCGCTAATCATATTATATCTTACCATGAAACATAAAAATGAGATGCGATATCGCGTTCTAAGAAGCATTAGAACTCTTTTGCTACGATACCTAGACATCTGCAGACGCTATTTCCAAGCAAGGAAGTGTCGCATTCACATTCATTTGAAGTGTAGACGAGGAATACATAACAGTTCGCAAATCATATTATATCTTACCATGAAACATAGAAATGAGATGCGATATCGCGTTTTAAGAAGCATTAGAACTCTATTTCTACGATACCTAGACATCTGCAGACGCTATTTCCTAGCAAGGAAGTGTGGCATTTACATTCATTTGAAGTGTAGACGAGGAATACATGACACTTCGCAAATCATATTATATCTTACCATGAAACATAGAAATGAGATGCAATATCGCGTTTTAAGAAGCATTAGAACTCTGTAGCTACGATACCTAGACATCTGCAGACGCTATTTCCTAGCAAGGAAGTGTCGCATTTACATTCATTTGAAGTGTAGACGAGGAATGCATAACACTTCGCAAATCATAATATATCTTGCCATGAAACATAGAAATGAGATGAGATATCGCGTTTTAAGGATCATAAGAACTCTATTGTTACGATACGTAGACATCTGCAAACGCTATTTCCTTGCAAGGAAGTGTCGCATTTACATTCATTTGAAGTGTAGACGAGGAATACATAACACTTCGCAAATTATATAATATCTTACCATGAAACATAGAAATGAGATGCGATATCGCGTTTTAAGAAGCATTAGAACTCTATAGCTACGATACCTAGACATCTGCAGACGCTATTTCCTAGCAAGGAAGTGTCGCATTTACATTCATTTGAAGTGTAGACGAGGAATACATAAAACTTCGCAAATTGTATAATATTTTACCATGAAACATAGAAATGAGATGCGATATCGCGTTTTAAGAAGAATTAGAACTCTATAGCTACGATACCTAGACATCTGCAGACGCTATTTCCTAGCAAGGAAGTGTCGCATTTACATTCATTTGAAGTGTAGACGAGGAATACATGACACTTCGCAAATCATATTATATCTTACCATGAAACATAAAACTGAGATGCGATATCGCGTTTTATGAAGCATTAGAAATCTATTGCTACGATACGCAGACATCTGCAAACGCTATTTCCTTGCAAGGAAGTGTCGCATTTAAATTCATTTGAAGTGTAGGCGAGGAATACATAACACTTCGCAAATCATATTATACCTTACCATGAAACATAGAAATGAGATGCGATATCGCGTTTTAAGAAGTATTAGAAATCTATTGCTACGATACGTAGACATCTGCAAACGCTATTTCCTTGCAGGGAAGTGTCGCACTTACATTCATTTGATGTGTAGACGAGGAATACATGACACTTCGCAAATCATATTATATCTTACCATGAAACATAGAAATGAGATGCGATATCGCGTTTTAAGAAGCATTAGAAATCTATTGCTACGATACCTAGACATCTGCAGACGCTATTTCCTAGCAAGGAAGTGTCGCATTTACATTCATTTGAAGTGTAGACGAGGAATACATGACACTTCGCTAATCATATTATATCTTACCATGAAACATAAAAATGAGATGCGATATCGCGTTCTAAGAAGCATTAGAACTCTTTTGCTACGATACCTAGACATCTGCAGACGCTATTTCCTAGCAAGGAAGTGTCGCATTCACATTCATTTGAAGTGTAGACGAGGAATACATAACAGTTCGCAAATCATATTATATCTTACCATGAAACATAGAAATGAGATGCGATATCGCGTTTTAAGAAGCATTAGAACTCTATTTCTACGATACCTAGACATCTGCAGACGCTATTTCCTAGCAAGGAAGTGTGGCATTTACATTCATTTGAAGTGTAGACGAGGAATACATGACACTTCGCAAATCATATTATATCTTACCATGAAACATAGAAATGAGATGCAATATCGCGTTTTAAGAAGCATTAGAACTCTGTAGCTACGATACCTAGACATCTGCAGACGCTATTTCCTAGCAAGGAAGTGTCGCATTTACATTCATTTGAAGTGTAGACGAGGAATGCATAACACTTCGCAAATCATAATATATCTTGCCATGAAACATAGAAATGAGATGAGATATCGCGTTTTAAGGATCATAAGAAATCTATTGTTACGATACGTAGACATCTGCAAACGCTATTTCCTTGCAAGGAAGTGTCGCATTTACATTCATTTGAAGTGTAGACGAGGAATACATAACACTTCGCAAATTATATAATATCTTACCATGAAACATAGAAATGAGATGCGATATCGCGTTTTAAGAAGCATTAGAACTCTATAGCTACGATACCTAGACATCTGCAGACGCTATTTCCTAGCAAGGAAGTGTCGCATTTACATTCATTTGAAGTGTAGACGAGGAATACATAACATTTCGCAAATCATGTTATATCTTACCATGAAACATAGAAATGAGATGCGATATCGCGTTTTAAGAAGTATTAGAAATCAATTGCTACGATACGTAGACATCTGCAAACGCTATTTCCTAGCGAGGAAGTATCGCATTCACATTCATTTGAAGTGTAGACGAGGAATACATAACACTTCGCAAATCATGTTATATCTTACCATGAAACATAGAAATGAGATGCGATATCGCGTTTTAAGAAGCATTAGAACACTATTGCTACGATACCTAGACATCTGCAGACGCTATTTCCTAGCAAGGAATTGTCGCATTTACATTCATTTGAAGTGTAGGCGAGGAATACATGACACTTCGCAAATCATATTATATCTTACCATGAAACATAGAAATGAGATGCTATATCGCGTTTTAAGAAGCATTAGAACTCTATTGCTACGATAGGTAGACATCTGCAAACGCTATTTCCTTGCAAGGAAGTGTCGCATTTACATTTATTTGAAGTGTAGACGAGGTATACATGACACTTCGCAAATCATATTATATCTTACCATGAAACATAGAAATGAGATGCGATATCGCGTTTTAAGAAGCATTAGAAATCTATTGCTACGATACGTAGACATCTGCAGACGCTATTTCCTAGCAAGGAAGTGTCGCATTTACATTCATTTGAAGTGTAGACGAGGAATACATAACACTTCGCAAATTATATAATATCTTACCATGAAACATAGAAATGAGATAAGATATCGCGTTTTAAGAATCATAAGAACTCTTTTGTTACGATACGTAGAAATCTGCAAACGCTATTTCCTTGCAAGGAAGTGTCGTATTTACATTCATTTGAAGTGTAGACGAGGAATACATAACACTTCGCAAATCATATTATATCTTACCATGAAACATAGAAATGAGATGCGATATCGCGTTTTAACAAGCACTAGAAATCTATTGCTACGATACGTAGACATCTGCAAACGCTATTTCCTTGCAGGGAAGTGTCGCATTTACATTCATTTGATGTGTAGACGAGGAATACATGACACTTCGCAAATCATATTATATCTTACCATGAAACATAGAAATGAGATGCGATATCGCGTTTTAAGAAGCATTAGAAATCTATTGCTGCGATACGTAGACATCTGCAGACGCTATTTCCTAGCAAGGAAGTATCGCATTTACATTCGTTTAAAGTGTAGACGAGGAATAGATAACACTTCGCAAATCATATTATATCTTACCATGAAACATAGAAATGAGATGAGATATCGCGTTTTAAGAATCATAAGAACTCTATAGCTACGATACCCAGACATCTGCAGACGCTATTTCCTAGCAAGGAAGTGTCGCATTTACATTCATTTGAAGTGTAGACGAGGAATACATGACACTTCGCAAATCATATTATATCTTACCATGAAACATAGAAATGAGATGCGATATCGCGTTTTAAGAAGCATTAGAACACTATTGCTACGATACCTAGACATCTGCAGACGCTATTTCCTAGCAAGGAATTGTCGCATTTACATTCACTTGAAGTGTAGACGAGGAATACATGACACTTCGCAAATCATATTATATCTCACTATGAAACATAGAAATCAGATGCGATATCGCGTTTTAAGAAGCATTAGAACTCTATTTCTACGATACCTAGACATCTGCAGACGCCATTTCCTTGCAAGGAAGTGTCGCATTTACATTCATTTGAAGTGTAGACGAGGAATACATGACACTTCGCAAATCATATTATATCTTACCATGAAACATAGAAATGAGATGCGATATCGCGTTTTGAGAATCATAAGAACTCTATTGTTACGATACGTAGACATCTGCAAACGCTATTTCCTTGCAAGGAAGTGTCGCATTTACGTTCATTTGTATCGTAGACGAGGAATGCATAACACTTCGCAATGAATATTACATCTTACCATGAAACATAGAAATGGGATGCGATATCGCGTTTTAAGAAGCATTAGAACTCTATTGCTACGATACCTAGACATCTGCAGACGCTATTTCCTAGCAAGGAAGTGTCGCATTCACATTCATTTGAAGTGTAGACGAGGAATACATAACAGTTCGCAAATCATATTATATCTTACCATGAGACATAGAAATGAGATGCGATATCGCGTTTTAAGAAGCATTAGAAATCTATTGTTACGATACCTAGACATCTGCAGACGCTATTTCCTAGCAAGGAAGTGTCACATTTACATTCATTTGAAGTGTAGTCGAGGAATACATGACACTTCGCAAATCATATTATATCTTACCATGAAACGTAGAAATGAGATGCGATATCGCGTTTTAAGAGGCATTAGAAATCTATTGCTACGATACGTAGACATCTGCAAACGCTATTTCCTAGCAAGGAAGTGTCGCATTTACATTCATTTGAAGTGTAGACGAGGAATACATGACACTTCGCAAATAATATTATATCTTACCATGAAACATAGAAATGAGATGCGATATCGCGTTTTAAGAAGCATTAGAACAGTATTGCTACGATACCTAGACATCTGCAGACGCTATTTCCTAGCAAGGAAGTGTCGCATTTACATTCATTTGAAGTGTAGACGAGGAATACATGACACTTCGCAAATCATATTATATCTTACCATGAAACATAAAAAAGAGATGCGATATCGCGTATTAAGAAGCATTAGAAATCTATTGCTACGATACGTAGACATCTGCAAACGCTATTTCCTTGCAAGGAAGTGTCGCATTTAAATTCATTTGAAGTGTAGACGAGGAATACATAACACTTCGAAAATCATGTTATACCTTACCATGAAACATAGAAATGAGATGCGATATCGCGTTTTAAGAATCATATGAACTCTATTGCTACGATACGTAGACATCTGCAAGCGCTATTTCCTTGCAAGGAAGTGTCGCATTTACATTCATTTGAAGTGTAGACGAGGAATACATAACACTTCGCAAATTATATAATATCTTACCATGAAACATAGAAATGAGATGCGATATCGCGTTTTAAGAAGCATTAGAACTCTATAGCTACGATACCTAGACATCTGCAGACGCTATTTCCTAGCAAGGAAGTGTCACATTTACATTCATTTGAAGTGTAGACGAGGAATACATGACACTTCGCAAATCATATTATATCTTACCATGAAACATAAAAATGAGATGCGATATCGCGTTTTAAGAAGCATTAGAAATCTATTGCTACGATACGTAGACATCTGCAAACGCTATTTCCTTGCAAGGAAGTGTCGCATTTAAATTCATT
This sequence comes from Xylocopa sonorina, assembly GCF_050948175.1. NCBI lineage: Eukaryota > Metazoa > Arthropoda > Insecta > Hymenoptera > Apidae > Xylocopa > Xylocopa sonorina. The sequence continues at coordinate 6,832,999 of NW_027490090.1, forward strand.
TGAAGTGTAGACGAGGAATACATAACACTTCGCAAATCATTTTATACCTTACCATGAAACATAAAAATGAGATGCGATATCGCGTTTTAAGAATCATATGAACTCTATTGCTACGATACGTAGACATCTGCAAACGCTATTTCCTTGCAAGGAAGTGTCGCATTTAAATTCATTTGAAGTGTAGACGAGGAATACATAACACTTCGCAAATCATATTATACCTTACCATGAAACATAGAAATGAGATGCGATATCGCCTTTTAAGAAGTATTAGAAATCTATTGCTACGATACGTAGACATCTGCAAACGCTATTTCCTAGCGAGGAAGTATCGCATTCACATTCATTTGAAGTGTAGACGAGGAATACATAACACTTCGCAAATCATGTTATATCTTACCATGAAACATAGAAATGAGATGCGATATCGCGTTTTAAAAAGCATTAGAACTCTATTGCTACGATAGGTAGACATCTGCAAACGCTATTTCCTTGCAAGGAAGTGTCGCATTTACATTCATTTGAAGTGTAGACGAAGTATACATGACAATTCGCAAATCATATTATATCTTACCATGAAACATAGAAATGAGATGCGATATCGCGTTTTAAGAAGCATTAGAACTCTATTGCTACAATAGGTAGACATCTGCAAACGCTATTTCCTTGCAAGGAAGTGTCGCATTTACATTCATTTGAAGTGTAGACGAGGTATACATGACAATTCGCAAATCATATTATATCTTACCATGAAACATAGAAATGAGATGCGATATCGCGTTTTAAGAATCATATGAACTCTATTGCTACGATAAGTAGACATCTGCAAACGCTATTCCCTTGCAAGGAAGTGTCGCATTTACATTCATTTGAATCGTAGACGAGGAATGCATAACACTTCGCAATGAATATTATATCTTACCATGAAACATAGAAATGAGATGCGATATCGCGTTTTAAGAAGCATTATAAATCTATTGCTAACGATACCTAGACATCTGCAGACGCTATTTCCTAGCAAAGAAGTGTCGCATTTACATTCATTTGAAGTGTAGTCGAGGAATACATGACACTTCGCAAATCATATTATATCTTACCATGAAACATAGAAATGAGATGCGATATCGCGTTTTAAGAGGCATTAGAAATCTATTGCTACGATACGCAGACATCTGCAAAAGCTATTTCCTAGCAAGGAAGTGTCGCATTTACATTCATTTGAAGTGTGGACGAGGAATACATGACACTTCGCAAATAATATTATATCTTACCATGAAACATGGAAATGAGATGCGATATCGCGTTTTAAGAAGCATTAGAACTCTATTGCTACGATAGGTAGACATCTGCAAACGCTATTTCCTTGCAAGGAAGTGTCGCATTTACATTCATTTGAAGTGTAGACGAGGAATACATGACACTTCGCAAATCATATTATATCTTACCATGAAACATAGAAATGAGATGCGATATCGCGTTTTAAGAAGCATTAGAACTCTATTGCTACGATAGGTAGACATCTGCAAACGCTATTTCCTTGCAAGGAAGTGTCGCATTTACATTCTTTTGAAGTGTATACGAGGAATACATAACAGTTCGCAAATCATATTATATCTTACCATGAAACATAGAAATGAGATGCGATATCGCGTTTTAAGAAGCATTATAAATCTTTTGCTACGATACCTAGACATCTGCAGACGCTATTTCCTAGCAAGGAAGTGTCGCATTTACATTCATTTGAAGTGTAGTCGAGGAATACATGACACTTCGCAAATCATATTATATCTTACCATGAAACATAGAAATGAGATGCGATATCGCGTTTTAAGAGGCATTAGAAATCTATTGCTACGATACGTAGACATCTGCAAACGCTATTTCCTTGCAAGGAAGTGTCGCATTTACATTCATTTGAAGTGTATACGAGGAATACATAACAGTTCGCAAATCATATTATATCTTACCATGAAACATAGAAATGAGATGCGATATCGCGTTTTAAGAAGCATTAGAACACTATTGCTACGATACCTAGACATCTGCAGACGCTATTTCCTAGCAAGGAAGTGTCGCATTTACATTCATTTGAAGTGTAGACGAGGAATACATGACACTTCGCAAATCATATTATATCTTACCATGAAACATAAAAATGAGATGCGATATCGCGTATTAAGAAGCATTAGAAATCTATTGCTACGATACGTAGACATCTGCAAACGCTATTTCCTTGCAAGGAAGTGTCGCATTTAAATTCATTTGAAGTGTGGACGAGGAATACATAACACTTCGCAAATCATATTATACCTTACCATGAAACATAGAAATGAGATGCGATATCGCGTTTTAAGAAGTATTAGAAATCTATTGCTACGATACGTAGACATCTGCAAACGCTATTTCCTAGCGAGGAAGTATCGCATTCATATTCATTTGATGTGTAGACGAGGAATACATAACACTTCGCAAATTATATAATATCTTACCATGAAACATAGAAATGAGATGCGATATCGCGTTTTAAGAAGCATTAGAACTCTATAGCTACGATACCTAGACATCTGCAGACGCTATTTCCTAGCAAGGAAGTGTCGCATTTACATTCATTTGAAGTGTAGACGAGGAATACATGACACTTCGGTAAATCATATTATATCTTACCATGAAACATAGAAATGCTATTGCTACGATAGGTAGACATCTGCAAACGCTATTTCCTTGCAAGAAAGTGTCGCATTTACATTCATTTGAAGTGTAGACGAGGTATACATGACACTTCGCAAATCATATTATATCTTACCATGAAACATAGAAATGAGATGCGATATCGTTTTTTAAGAAGCATTAGAACTCTATTGCTACGATAGGTAGACATCTGCAAACGCTATTTCCTTGCAAGGAAGTGTCGCATTTACATTCATTTGAAGTGTAGATGAGGTATACATGACACTTCGCAAATCATAATATATCATACCATGAAACATAGAAATGAGATGCGATATCGCGTTTTAAGAATCATATGAACTTTATTGCTACGATACGTAGACATCTGCAAACGCTATTTCCTTGCAAGGAAGTGTCGCATTTACATTCATTTGAAGTGTGGACGAGGAATACATGACACTTCGCAAATAATATTATATCTTACCATGAAACATGGAAATGAGATGCGATATCGCGTTTTAAGAAGCATTAGAACTCTATTGCTACGATAGGTAGACATCTGCAAACGCTATTTCCTTGCAAGGAAGTGTCGCATTTACATTCATTTGAAGTGTAGACGAGGAATACATGACACTTCGCAAATCATATTATATCTTACCATGAAACATAGAAATGAGATGCGATATCGCGTTTTAAGAAGCATTAGAACTCTATTGCTACGATAGGTAGACATCTGCAAACGCTATTTCCTTGCAAGGAAGTGTCGCATTTACATTCTTTTGAAGTGTATACGAGGAATACATAACAGTTCGCAAATCATATTATATCTTACCATGAAACATAGAAATGAGATGCGATATCGCGTTTTAAGAAGCATTATAAATCTTTTGCTACGATACCTAGACATCTGCAGACGCTATTTCCTAGCAAGGAAGTGTCGCATTTACATTCATTTGAAGTGTAGTCGAGGAATACATGACACTTCGCAAATCATATTATATCTTACCATGAAACATAGAAATGAGATGCGATATCGCGTTTTAAGAGGCATTAGAAATCTATTGCTACGATACGTAGACATCTGCAAACGCTATTTCCTTGCAAGGAAGTGTCGCATTTACATTCATTTGAAGTGTATACGAGGAATACATAACAGTTCGCAAATCATATTATATCTTACCATGAAACATAGAAATGAGATGCGATATCGCGTTTTAAGAAGCATTAGAACACTATTGCTACGATACCTAGACATCTGCAGACGCTATTTCCTAGCAAGGAAGTGTCGCATTTACATTCATTTGAAGTGTAGACGAGGAATACATGACACTTCGCAAATCATATTATATCTTACCATGAAACATAAAAATGAGATGCGATATCGCGTATTAAGAAGCATTAGAAATCTATTGCTACGATACGTAGACATCTGCAAACGCTATTTCCTTGCAAGGAAGTGTCGCATTTAAATTCATTTGAAGTGTGGACGAGGAATACATAACACTTCGCAAATCATATTATACCTTACCATGAAACATAGAAATGAGATGCGATATCGCGTTTTAAGAAGTATTAGAAATCTATTGCTACGATACGTAGACATCTGCAAACGCTATTTCCTAGCGAGGAAGTATCGCATTCATATTCATTTGATGTGTAGACGAGGAATACATAACACTTCGCAAATTATATAATATCTTACCATGAAACATAGAAATGAGATGCGATATCGCGTTTTAAGAAGCATTAGAACTCTATAGCTACGATACCTAGACATCTGCAGACGCTATTTCCTAGCAAGGAAGTGTCGCATTTACATTCATTTGAAGTGTAGACGAGGAATACATGACACTTCGGTAAATCATATTATATCTTACCATGAAACATAGAAATGCTATTGCTACGATAGGTAGACATCTGCAAACGCTATTTCCTTGCAAGAAAGTGTCGCATTTACATTCATTTGAAGTGTAGACGAGGTATACATGACACTTCGCAAATCATATTATATCTTACCATGAAACATAGAAATGAGATGCGATATCGTTTTTTAAGAAGCATTAGAACTCTATTGCTACGATAGGTAGACATCTGCAAACGCTATTTCCTTGCAAGGAAGTGTCGCATTTACATTCATTTGAAGTGTAGATGAGGTATACATGACACTTCGCAAATCATAATATATCATACCATGAAACATAGAAATGAGATGCGATATCGCGTTTTAAGAATCATATGAACTTTATTGCTACGATACGTAGACATCTGCAAACGCTATTTCCTTGCAAGGAAGTGTCGCATTTACATTCATTTGAAGTGTATACGAGGAATACATAACAGTTCGCAAATCATATTATATCTTACCATGAAACATAGAAATGAGATGCGATATCGCGTTTTAAGAAGCATTAGAACACTATTGCTACGATACCTAGACATCTGCAGACGCTATTTCCTAGCAAGGAAGTGTCGTTTTTACATTCATTTGAAGTGTAGACGAGGAATACATAACACTTCGCAAATCATATTATATCTTACCATGAAACATAGAAATGAGATGCGATATCGCATTTTAAGAAGCATTAGTACTCTATTGCTACGATAGGTAGACATCTGCAAACGCTATTTCCTTGCAAGGAAGTGTCGCATTTACATTCATTTGAAGTGTAGACGAGGTATACATGACACTTCGCAAATCATATTATATCTTATCATGAAACATAGAAATGAGATGCGATATCGCGTTTTAAGAATCATATGAACTCTATTGCTACGATACGTAGACATCTGCAAACGCTATTTCCTTGCAAGGAAGTGTCGCATTTACATTCATTTGAAGTGTATACGAGGAATACATAACAGTTCTCAAATCATATTATATCTTACCATGAAACATGGAAATGAGATGCGATATCGCGTTTTAAGAAGCATTATAAATCTATTGCTACGATACCTAGACATCTGCAGACGCTATTTCCTAGCAAGGAAGTGTCGCATTTACATTCATTTGAAGTGTAGCCGAGGAATACATGACACTTCGCAAATCATATTATATCTTACCATGAAACATAGAAATGAGATGCGATATCGCGTTTTAAGAGGCATTAGAAATCTATTGCTACGATACGTAGACATCTGCAAACGCTATTTCCTAGCAAGGAAGTGTCGCATTTACATTCATTTGAAGTGTATACGAGGAATACATAACAGTTCGCAAATCATATTATATCTTACCATGAAACATAGAAATGAGATGCGATATCGCGTTTTAAGAAGCATTATAAATCTATTGCTACGATACCTAGACATCTGCAGACGCTATTTCCTAGCAAGGAAGTGTCGCATTTACATTCATTTGAAGTGTAGTCGAGGAATACATGACACTTCGCAAATCATATTATATCTTACCATGAAACATAGAAATGAGATGCGATATCGCGTTTTAAGAGGCATTAGAAATCTATTGCTACGATACGTAGACATCTGCAAACGCTATTTCCTAGCAAGGAAGTGTCGCATTTACATTCATTTGAAGTGTAGACGAGGAATACATGACACTTCGCAAATAATATTATATCTTACCATGAAACATAGAAATGAGATGCGATATCGCGCTTTAAGAAGCATTAGAGCTCTATTTCTACGATACCTAGACATCTGGAGACGCTATTTCCCAGCAAGGAAGTGTCGCATTTACATTCATTTGAAGTGTAGACGAGGAATACATGACACTTCGGTAAATCATATTATATCTTACCATGAAACATAGAAATGCTATTGCTACGATAGGTAGACATCTGCAAACGCTATTTCCTTGCAAGAAAGTGTCGCATTTACATTCATTTGAAGTGTAGACGAGGAATACATGACACTTCGCAAATCATATTATATCTTACCATGAAACATAGAAATGAGATGCGATATCGCGTTTTAAGAAGCATTAGAACTCTATTGCTACGATAGGTAGACATCTGCAAACGCTATTTCCTTGCAAGGAAGTGTCGCATTTACATTCATTTGAAGTGTAGACGAGGTATACATGACACTTCGCAAATCATATTATATCTTATCATGAAACATAGAAATGAGATGCGATATCGCGTTTTAAGAATCATATGAACTCTATTGCTACGATACGTAGACATCTGCAAACGCTATTTCCTTGCAAGGAAGTGTCGCATTTACATTCATTTGAAGTGTATACGAGGAATACATAACAGTTCGCAAATCATATTATATCTTACCATGAAACGTAGAAATGAGATGCGATATCGCGTTTTAAGAAGCATAATAAATCTATTGCTACGATACCTAGACATCTGCAGACGCTATTTCCTAGCAAGGAAGTGTCGCATTTACATTCATTTGAAGTGTAGTCGAGGAATACATGACACTTCGCAAATCATATTATATCTTACCATGAAACATAGAAATGAGATGCGATATCGCGTTTTAAGAGGCATTAGAAATCTATTGCTACGATACGTAGACATCTGCAGACGCTATTTCCCAGCAAGGAAGTGTCGCATTTACATTCATTTGAAGTGTAAACGAGGAATACATGACACTTCGCAAATCATATTATATCTAACCATGAAACATAGAAATGAGATGCGATATCGCGTTCTAAGAAGCATTAGAAATCTATTGCTACGATACGTAGACATCTGCAAACGCTATTTCCTTGCAAGGAAGTGTCGCATTTAACTTCATTTGAAGTGTAGACGAGGAATACATAACACTTCGCGAATCATATTATACCTTACCATGAAACATAGAAATGAGATGCGATATCGCGTTTTAAGAAGTATTAGAAATCTATTGCTACGATACGTAGACATCTGCAAACGCTATTTCCTAGCGAGGAAGTATCGCATTCACATTCATTTGAAGTGTAGACGAGGAATACATAACACTTCGCAAATCATGTTGTATCTTACCATGAAACATAGAAATGAGATGCGATATCGCGTTTTAAGAATCATATGAACTCTATTGCTACGATACGTAGACATCTGCAAACGCTATTTCCTTGCAAGGAAGTGTCGCATTTACATTCATTTGAAGTGTAGACGAGGAATACATAACACTTCGCAAATTATATAATATCTTACCATGAAACATAGAAATGAGATGCGATATCGCGATTTAAGAAGTATCAGAACTCTATAGCTACGATACCTAGACATCTGCAGACGCTATTTCCTAGCAAGGAAGTGTCGCATTTACATTCATTTGAAGTGTAGACGAGGAATACATGACACTTCGCAAATAATATTATATCTTACCATGAAACATAGAAATGAGATGCGATATCGCGTTTTAAGAGGCATTAGAAATCTATTGCTACGATACGTAGACATCTGCAAACGCTATTTCCTAGCAAGGAGGTGTCGCATTTACATTCATTTGAAGTGTAGACGAGGAATACTTGACACTTCGCAAATAATATTATATCTTACCATGAAACATAGAAATGAGATGCGATATCGCGTTTTAAGAAGCATTAGAACACTATTGCTACGATACCTAGACATCTGCAGACGCTATTTCCTAGCAAGGAAGTGTCGCATTTACATTCATTTGAAGTGTAGACGAGGAATACATGACACTTCGCAAATCATATTATATCTTACCATGAAACATAGAAATGAGATGCGATATCGCGTTTTAAGAAGCATTAGAACACTATTGCTACGATACCTAGACATCTGCAGACGCTATTTCCTAGCAAGGAAGTGTCGCATTTACATTCATTTGAAGTGTAGACGAGGAATACATGACACTCCGCAAATCATATTATATCTTACCATGAAACATAGAAATGAGATGCGATATCGCGTTTTAAGAAGCATTAGAACTCTATTTCTACGATACCTAGACATCTGCAGACGCTATTTCCTAGCAAGGAAGTGTCGCATTTACATTCATTTGAAGTGTAGACGAGGAGTACATAACAATTCGCAAATCATATTATATCTTACCATGAAACATAGAAATGAGTTGCGATATCGCGTTTTAAGAAGCATTAGAAATCTATTGCTACGATACGTAGACATCTGCAAACGCTATTTCCTAGCAAGGAAGTGTCGCATTTACATTCATTTGAAGTGTAGACGAGGAATACATGACACTTCGCAAATCATATTATATCTTACCATGAAACATAGAAATGAGATGCGATATCGCGTTTTAAGAATCATATGAACTCAATTGCTACGATACGTAGACATCTGCAAACGCCATTTCCTTGCAAGGAAGTGTCGCATTTACATTCATTTGAAGTGTATACGAGGAATACATAACAGTTCGCAATTCATATTATATCTTACCATGAAACATAGAAATGAGATGCGATATCGCGTTTTAAGGAGCATTAGAAACCTATTGCTACGATACGTAGACATCTGCAAACGCTATTTCCTTGCAAGGAAGTGTCGCATTTAAATTCATTTGAAGTGTGGACGAGGAATACATAACACTTCGCAAATCATGTTATATCTTACCATGAAACATAGAAATGAGATGCGATATCGCGTTTTAAGAATCATATGAACTCTATTGTTACGATACGTAGACATCTGCAAACGCTATTTCCTTGCAAGGAAGTGTCGCATTTTAATTCATTTGATGTGTGGACGAGAAATACATAACACTTCGCAAATCATGTTATATCTTACCATGAAACATAGAAATGAGATGCGATATCGCGTTTTAAGAATCATATGAACTCTATTGTTACGATACGTAGACATCTGCAAACGCTATTTCCTTGCAAGCAAGTGTCGCATTTACATTCATTTGAAGTGTAGACGAGGAATACATAATAGATCGCAAATCATATTATATCTTACCATGAAACATAGAAATGAGATGCTATATCGCGTTTTAAGAAGCATTAGAGCTCTATTGCTACGATACCTAGACATCTGCAGACGCTATTTCCTAGCAAGGAAGTGTCGCATTTACATTCACTTGAAGTGTAGACGAGGAATACATGACACTTCGCAAATCATATTATATCTTACCATGAAACATAGAAATGAGATGCGATATCGCGTTTTAAGAAGCATTAGAAATCTATTGCTACGATACGTAGACATCTGCAAATGCTATTTCCTAGCAAGGAAGTGACGCATTTACATTCATTTGAAGTGTAGACGAGGAATACATAACACTTCGCAAATCATATTATATCTTACCGTGAAACATAAAAATGAGATGCGATAACGCGTATTAAGAAGCATTAGAAATCTATTGCTACGATACCTAGACATCTGCAGACGCTATTTCCTAGCAAGGAAGTGTCGCATTTACATTCATTTGAAGTGTAGACGAGGAATACATGACACTTCGCAAATCATATTATATCTTACCATGAAACATGGAAATGAGATGCGATATCGCGTTTTAAGGAGCATTAGAAACCTCTTGCTACGATACGTAGACATCTGCAAACGCTATTTCCTTGCAAGGAAGTGTCGCATTTAAATTCATTTGAAGTGTGGACGAGGAATACATAACACTTCGCAAATCATGTTATATCTTACCATGAAACATAGAAATGAGATGCGATATCGCGTTTTAAGAATCATATGAACTCTATTGTTACGATACGTAGACATCTGCAAACCCTATTTCCTTGCAAGGAAGTGTCGCATTTACATTCATTTGAAGTGTAGGCGAGGAATGCATAACAGATCGCAAATCATATTATATCTTACCATGAAACATAGAAATGAGATGCTATATCGCGTTTTAAGAAGCATTAGAACTCTATTGCTACGTTACCTAGACATCTGCAGACGGTATTTCCTAGCAAGGAAGTGTCGCATTTACATTCATTTGAAGTGTAGACGAGGAATACATGACACTTCGCAAATCATATTATATCTTACCATGGAACATAGAAATGAGATGCGATATCGCGTTTTAAGAAGCATTAGAAATCTATTGCTACGATACGTAGACATCTGCAAACGCTATTTCCTAGCAAGGAAGTGTCGCATTTACATTCATTTGAAGTGCAGACAAGGAATACATGACACATCGCAAATCATATTATATCTTACCATGAAACATAGAAATGAGATGCGATATCGCGTTTTAAGGAGCATTAGAAACCTATTGCTACGATACGTAGACATCTGCAAACGCTATTTCCTTGCAAGGAAGTGTCGCATTTAAATTCATTTGAAGTGTGGACGAGGAATACATAACACTTCGCAAATCATGTTATATCTTGCCATGAAACATAGAAATGAGATGCAATATCGCGTTTTAAGTATCATATGAACTCTATTGTTACGATACGTAGACATCTGCAAACGCTATTTCCTTGCAAGGAAGTGTCGCATTTACATTCATTTGAAGTGTGGACGAGGAATACATAACACTTCGCAAATCATGTTATATCTTACCATGAAACATAGAAATGAGATGCGATATCGCGTTTTAAGAATCATATGAACTCTATTGTTACGATACGTAGACATCTGCAAACGCTATTTCCTTGCAAGCAAGTGTCGCATTTACATTCATTTGAAGTGTAGACGAGGAATACATAACAGATCGCAAATCATATTATATCTTACCATGAAACATAGAAATGAGATGCGATATCGCGTTTTAAGAAGCATTAGAACTCTATTGCTACGTTACCTAGACATCTGCAGACGGTATTTCCTAGCAAGGAAGTGTCGCATTTACATTCATTTGAAGTGTAGACGAGGAATACATGACACTTCGCAAATCATATTATATCTTACCATGAAACATAGAAATGAGATGCGATATCGCGTTTTAAGAAGCATTAGAAATCTATTGCTACGATACGTAGACATCTGCAAACGCTCTTTCCTAGCAAGGAAGTGTCGCATTTACATTCATTTGAAGTGTAGACGAGGAATACATGACACTTCGCAAATCATATTATATCTTACCATGAAACATAGAAATGAGATGCGATATCGCGTTTTAAGAAGCATTAGAAATCTATTGCTACGATACGTAGACATCTGCAAATGCTATTTCCTAGCAAGGAAGTGTCGTATTTACATTCATTTGAAGTGTAGACGAGGAATACATAACACTTCGCAAATCATATTATATCTTACCATGAAACATAAAAATGAGATGCGATATCGCGTATTAAGAAGCATTAGAAATCTATTGCTACGATACCTAGACATCTGCAGACGCTATTTCCTAGCAAGGAAGTGTCGCATTTACATTCATTTGAAGTGTAGACGAGGAATACATGACACTTCGCAAATCATATTATATCTTACCATGAAACATAGAAATGAGATGCGATATCGCGTTTTAAGGAGCATTAGAAACCTATTGCTACGATACGTAGACATCTGCAAACGCTATTTCCTTGCAAGGAAGTGTCGCATTTAAATTCATTTGAAGTGTGGACGAGGAATACATAACACTTCGCAAATCATGTTATATCTTACCATGAAACATAGAAATGAGATGCGATATCGCGTTTTAAGAATCATATGAACTCTATTGTTACGATACGTAGACATCTGCAAACCCTATTTCCTTGCAAGGAAGTGTCGCATTTACATTCATTTGAAGTGTAGACGAGGAATACATAACAGATCGCAAATCATATTATATCTTACCATGAAACATAGAAATGAGATGCTATATCGCGTTTTAAGAAGCATTAGAACTCTATTTCTACGATACCTTGACATCTGCAGACGCTATTTCCTAGCAAGGAAGTGTCGCATTTACATTCACTTGAAGTGTAGACGAGGAATACATGACACTTCGCAAATCATATTATATCTTACCATGAAACATAGAAATGAGATGCGATATCGCGTTTTGAGAAGCATTAGAAATCTATTGCTACGATACGTAGACATCTGCAAATGCTATTTCCTAGCAAGGAAGTGTCGCATTTACATTCATTTGAAGTATAGACGAGGAATACATAACACTTCGCAAATCATATTATATCTTACCATGAAACATAAAAATGAGATGCGATATCGCGTATTAAGAAGCATTAGAAATCTATTGCTACGATACCTAGACATCTGCAGACGCTATTTCCTAGCAAGGAAGTGTCGCATTTACATTCATTTGAAGTGTAGACGAGGAATACATGACACTTCGCAAATCATATTATATCTTACCATGAAACATAGAAATGAGATGCGATATCGCGTTTTAAGAATCATATGAACTCTATTGTTACGATACGTAGACATCTGCAAACGCTATTTCCTTGCAAGGAAGTGTCGCATTTACATTCATTTGAAGTGTAGACGAGGAATTCATAACAGTTCGCAAATCATATTATATCTTACCATGAAACATAGAAATGAGATGCGATATCGCGTTTTAAGAAGCATTAGAACTCTATTTCTACGATACCTAGACATCTGCAGACGCTATTTCCTAGCAAGGAAGTGTCGCATTTACATTCATTTGAATTGTAGACGAGGAATACATGACACTTCGCAAATCATATTATATCTTACCATGAAACATAGAAATGAGATGCGATATCGCGTTTTAAGAAGCATTAGAAATCTATTGCTACGATACGTAGACATCTGCAAATGCTATTTCCTTGCAAGGAAGTGTCGCATTTACATTCATTTGAATCGTAGACGAGGAATGCATAACACTTCGCAATGAATATTATATCTTATCACGAAACATAGATATGAGATGCAATATCTCGTTTTAAGAAGCATTTGAATTCTATTGCTTCGATACGTAGACATCAGCAAACGCTATTTCCTTGCAAGGAAGTGTCGCATTTACATTCATTTGAAGTGTAGACGAGGAACACATAACACTCCGCAAATCATATTATATCTTACCATGAAACATAGAAATGAGATGCGATATTGCGTTTTAAGAAGAATTATAACTCTATTGCTACGATAGGTAGACATCTGCATACGCTATTTCCTTGCAAGGAAGTGTCGCATTTACATTCATTTGAAGTGTGGACGAGGAATACATGACACTTCGCAAATCATATTGTATCTTACCATGAAACATAGAAATGAGATGCGATATCGCGTTCCAAGAAGCATTAGAAATCTATTGCTACGATACGTAGACATCTGCAGACGCTATTTCCTAGCAAGGAAGTGTCGCATTTACAATCATTTGAAAGGTAGACGAGGAATACATAACACTTCGCAAATTATATAATATCTTACCATGAAACATAGAAATGAGATGCGATATAGCGTTTTAAGAAGCATTAGAACTCTATAGCTACGATACCTAGACATCTGCAGACGTTATTTCCTAGCAAGGAAGTGTCGCAATTACATTCATTTGAAGTGTAGACGAGGAATACATGACACTTCGCAAATCATATTATATCTTACCATGAAACATAGAAATGAGATGCGATATCGCGTCTTAAGAATCATATGAACTCTATTGCTACGATACGTAGACATCTGCAAACGCTATTTCCTTGCAAGGAAGTGTCGCATTTACATTCATTTGATGTGTAGACGAGGAATGCATAACACTTCGCAAATTATATAATATCTTACCATGAAACATAGAAATGAGATGCGATATCGCGTTTTAAGAAGCATTAGAACTCTATATCTACGATAGGTAGATATCTGCAAACGCTATTTCCTTGCAAGGAAGTGTCGCATTTACATTCATTTGAAGTGTAGACGAGGAATACATGACACTTCGCAAATCATATTATATCTTACCATGAAGCATAGAAATGAGATGCGATATCGCGTTCTAAGAAGCATTAGAAATCTATTGCTACGATACGTAGACATCAGCAAACGCTATTTCCTTGCAAGGAAGTGTCGCATTTAAATTTATTTGAAGTGTAGACGAGGAATACATAACACTTCGCAAATCATATTATACCTTACCATGAATCATAGAAATGAGATGCGATATCGCGTTTTAAGAAGCATTAGAAAGCTAATGCTACGATACGTAGACATCTGCAAACGCTATTTCCTAGCGAGGAAGTATCGCATTCACATTCATTTGAAGTGTAGACGAGGAATACATAACACTTAGCGAATCATGTTATATCTTTCCATGAAACATAGAAGTGAGATGCGATATCGCGTTTTAAGAGTCTTATGAACTCTATTGCTACGATACGTAGACATCTGCAAACGCTATTTCCTTGCAAGGTAGTGTCGCATTTTCATTCATTTGAAGTGTAGACGAGGAATACATAACACTTCGCAGATCATATTATATCTTACCATGAAACATAGAAATGAGATGCGATATCGCGTTTTAAGAAGCATTAGAACTCTATTGCTACGATACCTAGACATCTGCAGACGCTATTTCCTAGCAAGGAAGTGTCGCATTCACATTCATTTGAAGTGTAGACGAGGAATACATGACACTTCGCAAATCATATTATATCTTACCATGAAACATAGAAACGAGATGCGATATCGCGTTTTAAGAAGCATTAGAAATCTATTGCTTCGATACGTAGACATCTGCAAACGCTATTTCCTTGCTAGGAAGTGTCGCATTTACATTCATTTGAAGTGTAGACGAGGAATACACAACACGTCGCAAATCATATTATATCTTACCATGAAACATAGAAATGAGATGCGATATCGCGTTTTAAGAAGCATTAGAAATCTATAGCTACGATACGTAGACATCTGCAAACGCTATTTCCTAGCAAGGAAGTGTCGCATTTACATTCATTTGAAGTGTAGACGAGGAATACATGACACTTCGCAAATCATATTATATCTTGCCATGAAACATAGAAATGAGGTGCGATATTGCGTTTTAAGAAGAATTATAACTCTATTGCTACGATAGGTAGACATCTGCAAACGCTATTTCCTTACAAGGAAGTGTCGCATTTACATACATTTGAAGTGTAGACGAGGAATACATGACACTTCGCAAATCATATTATATCTTACCATGAAACATAGAAATGAGATGCGATATCGCGGTTTAAGAAGCATTAGAAATCTATTGCTACGATACGTAGACATCTGCAAACGCTATTTCCGGGCAAGGAAGTGTCGCATTTACTTTCATTTGAATCGTAGACGAGGAATGCATAACACTTCGCAATGAATATTATATCTTATCATGAAACATAGATATGAGATGCTATATCTCGTTTTAAGAAGCATTTGAACTCTATTGCTTCGATACGTAGACATCTGCAAACGCTATTTCCTTGCAAGGTAGTGTCGCATTTACATTCATTTGAAGTGTAAACGAGGAATACATGACACTTCGCAAATCATATTATATCTTACCATGAAACATAGAAATGAGATGCGATATCGCGTTTTAAGGAGCATTAGAAACCTATTGCTACGATACGTAGACATCTGCAAACGCTATTTCCTTGCAAGGAAGTGTCGCATTTAAATTCATTTGAAGTGTGGACGAGGAATACATAACACTTCGCAAATCATGTTATATCTTACCATGAAACATAGAAATGAGATGCGATATCGCGTTTTAAGAATCATATGAACTCTATTGTTACGATACGTAGACATCTGCAAACCCTATTTCCTTGCAAGGAAGTGTCGCATTTACATTCATTTGAAGTGTAGACGAGGAATACATAACAGATCGCAAATCATATTATATCTTACCATGAAACATAGAAATGAGATGCTATATCGCGTTTTAAGAAGCATTAGAACTCTATTTCTACGATACCTTGACATCTGCAGACGCTATTTCCTAGCAAGGAAGTGTCGCATTTACATTCACTTGAAGTGTAGACGAGGAATACATGACACTTCGCAAATCATATTATATCTTACCATGAAACATAGAAATGAGATGCGATATCGCGTTTTGAGAAGCATTAGAAATCTATTGCTACGATACGTAGACATCTGCAAATGCTATTTCCTAGCAAGGAAGTGTCGCATTTACATTCATTTGAAGTATAGACGAGGAATACATAACACTTCGCAAATCATATTATATCTTACCATGAAACATAAAAATGAGATGCGATATCGCGTATTAAGAAGCATTAGAAATCTATTGCTACGATACCTAGACATCTGCAGACGCTATTTCCTAGCAAGGAAGTGTCGCATTTACATTCATTTGAAGTGTAGACGAGGAATACATGACACTTCGCAAATCATATTATATCTTACCATGAAACATAGAAATGAGATGCGATATCGCGTTTTAAGAAGCATTAGAGCACTATTGCTACGATACCTAGGCATCTGCAGACGCTATTTCCTAGCAAGGAAGTGTCGCATTTACGTTCACTTGAAGTGTAGAAGAGGAATACATGACACTTCGCAAATCATATTATATCTTACCATGAAACATAGAAATGAGATGCGATATCGCGTTTTAAGAAGCATTAGAACTCTATTTCTACGTTATCTTGATATCTGCAGACGCTATTTCCTAGCAAGGAAGTGTCGCATTTACATTCACTTGAAGTGTAGACGAGGAATACATGACACTTCGCAAATCATATTATATCTTACCATGAAACATAGAAATGAGATGCGATATCGCGTTTTAAGGAGCATTAGAAACCTATTGCCACGATACGTAGACATCTGCAAACGCTATTTCCTTGCAAGGAAGTGTCGCATTTAAATTCATTTGAAGTGTGGACGAGGAATACATAACACTTCGCAAATCATGTTATATCTTACCATGAAACATAGAAATGAGATGCGATATCGCGTTTTAAGAATCATATGAACTCTATTGTTACGATACGTAGACATCTGCAAACGCTATTTCCTTGCAAGGAAGTGTCGCATTTACATTCATTTGAAGTGTAGACGAGGAATTCATAACAGTTCGCAAATCATATTATATCTTACCATGAAACATAGAAATGAGATGCGATATCGCGTTTTAAGAAGCATTAGAACTCTATTTCTACGATACCTAGACATCTGCAGACGCTATTTCCTAGCAAGGAAGTGTCGCATTTACATTCATTTGAATTGTAGACGAGGAATACATGACACTTCGCAAATCATATTATATCTTACCATGAAACATAGAAATGAGATGCGATATCGCGTTTTAAGAAGCATTAGAAATCTATTGCTACGATACGTAGACATCTGCAAATGCTATTTCCTTGCAAGGAAGTGTCGCATTTACATTCATTTGAATCGTAGACGAGGAATGCATAACACTTCGCAATGAATATTATATCTTATCACGAAACATAGATATGAGATGCAATATCTCGTTTTAAGAAGCATTTGAATTCTATTGCTTCGATACGTAGACATCAGCAAACGCTATTTCCTTGCAAGGAAGTGTCGCATTTACATTCATTTGAAGTGTAGACGAGGAACACATAACACTCCGCAAATCATATTATATCTTACCATGAAACATAGAAATGAGATGCGATATTGCGTTTTAAGAAGAATTATAACTCTATTGCTACGATAGGTAGACATCTGCATACGCTATTTCCTTGCAAGGAAGTGTCGCATTTACATTCATTTGAAGTGTGGACGAGGAATACATGACACTTCGCAAATCATATTGTATCTTACCATGAAACATAGAAATGAGATGCGATATCGCGTTCCAAGAAGCATTAGAAATCTATTGCTACGATACGTAGACATCTGCAGACGCTATTTCCTAGCAAGGAAGTGTCGCATTTACAATCATTTGAAAGGTAGACGAGGAATACATAACACTTCGCAAATTATATAATATCTTACCATGAAACATAGAAATGAGATGCGATATAGCGTTTTAAGAAGCATTAGAACTCTATAGCTACGATACCTAGACATCTGCAGACGTTATTTCCTAGCAAGGAAGTGTCGCAATTACATTCATTTGAAGTGTAGACGAGGAATACATGACACTTCGCAAATCATATTATATCTTACCATGAAACATAGAAATGAGATGCGATATCGCGTCTTAAGAATCATATGAACTCTATTGCTACGATACGTAGACATCTGCAAACGCTATTTCCTTGCAAGGAAGTGTCGCATTTACATTCATTTGATGTGTAGACGAGGAATGCATAACACTTCGCAAATTATATAA
Source organism: Xylocopa sonorina (assembly GCF_050948175.1). Lineage (NCBI taxonomy): Eukaryota > Metazoa > Arthropoda > Insecta > Hymenoptera > Apidae > Xylocopa > Xylocopa sonorina. The sequence goes on from NW_027490090.1 coordinate 6,851,734, forward strand.
TATCTTACCATGAAACATAGAAATGAGATGCGATATCGCGTTTTAAGAAGCATTAGAACTCTATATCTACGATAGGTAGATATCTGCAAACGCTATTTCCTTGCAAGGAAGTGTCGCATTTACATTCATTTGAAGTGTAGACGAGGAATACATGACACTTCGCAAATCATATTATATCTTACCATGAAGCATAGAAATGAGATGCGATATCGCGTTCTAAGAAGCATTAGAAATCTATTGCTACGATACGTAGACATCAGCAAACGCTATTTCCTTGCAAGGAAGTGTCGCATTTAAATTTATTTGAAGTGTAGACGAGGAATACATAACACTTCGCAAATCATATTATACCTTACCATGAATCATAGAAATGAGATGCGATATCGCGTTTTAAGAAGCATTAGAAAGCTAATGCTACGATACGTAGACATCTGCAAACGCTATTTCCTAGCGAGGAAGTATCGCATTCACATTCATTTGAAGTGTAGACGAGGAATACATAACACTTAGCGAATCATGTTATATCTTTCCATGAAACATAGAAGTGAGATGCGATATCGCGTTTTAAGAGTCTTATGAACTCTATTGCTACGATACGTAGACATCTGCAAACGCTATTTCCTTGCAAGGTAGTGTCGCATTTACATTCATTTGAAGTGTAGACGAGGAATACATAACACTTCGCAGATCATATTATATCTTACCATGAAACATAGAAATGAGATGCGATATCGCGTTTTAAGAAGCATTAGAACTCTATTGCTACGATACCTAGACATCTGCAGACGCTATTTCCTAGCAAGGAAGTGTCGCATTCACATTCATTTGAAGTGTAGACGAGGAATACATGACACTTCGCAAATCATATTATATCTTACCATGAAACATAGAAACGAGATGCGATATCGCGTTTTAAGAAGCATTAGAAATCTATTGCTTCGATACGTAGACATCTGCAAACGCTATTTCCTTGCTAGGAAGTGTCGCATTTACATTCATTTGAAGTGTAGACGAGGAATACACAACACGTCGCAAATCATATTATATCTTACCATGAAACATAGAAATGAGATGCGATATCGCGTTTTAAGAAGCATTAGAAATCTATAGCTACGATACGTAGACATCTGCAAACGCTATTTCCTAGCAAGGAAGTGTCGCATTTACATTCATTTGAAGTGTAGACGAGGAATACATGACACTTCGCAAATCATATTATATCTTGCCATGAAACATAGAAATGAGGTGCGATATTGCGTTTTAAGAAGAATTATAACTCTATTGCTACGATAGGTAGACATCTGCAAACGCTATTTCCTTACAAGGAAGTGTCGCATTTACATACATTTGAAGTGTAGACGAGGAATACATGACACTTCGCAAATCATATTATATCTTACCATGAAACATAGAAATGAGATGCGATATCGCGGTTTAAGAAGCATTAGAAATCTATTGCTACGATACGTAGACATCTGCAAACGCTATTTCCGGGCAAGGAAGAGTCGCATTTACGTTCATCTGTATCGTAGACGAGGAATGCATAACACTTCGCAATGAATATTATATCTTATCATGAAACATAGATATGAGATGCAATATCTCGTTTTAAGAAGCATTTGAACTCTATTGCTTCGATACGTAGACATCTGCAAACGCTATTTCCTTGCAAGGTAGTGTCGCATTTACGTTCATTTGTATCGTAGACGAGGAATGCATAACACTTCGCAATGAATATTATACCTTATCATGAAGCATAGATATGAGATGCAATATCTCGTTTTAAGAAGCACTTGAACTCTATTGCTTCGATGCGTAGGCATCTGCAGACGCTATTTCCTAGCAAGGAAGTGTCGCATTTAAATTCATTTGAAGTGTGGACGAGGAATGCATAACACTTCGCAATGAATATTATATCTTATCATGAAGCATAGGTATGAGATGCAATATCTCGTTTTAAGAAGCATTTGAACTCAATTGCTTCGATACGTAGACATCTGCAAACGCTATTTCCTTGCAAGGTAGTGTCGCATTTACATTCATTTGAAGTGTAGACGAGGAACACATAACACTTCGCAAATCATATTATATCTTACCATGAAACATAGAAATGAGATGCGATATCGCGTTTTAAGAAGCATTAGAAATCTATTGCTACGATACGCAGACATCTGCAGACGCTATTTCCTAGCAAGGAAGTGTCGCATTTAAATTCATTTGAAGTGTGGACGAGGAATGCATAACACTTCGCAATGAATATTATATCTTATCATGAAGCATAGATATGAGATGCAATATCTCGTTTTAAGAAGCACTTGAACTCTATTGCTTCGATGCGTAGGCATCTGCAAACGCTATTTCCTTGCAAGGAAGTGTCGCATTTACATTCATTTGAAGTGTAGACGAGGAATACATGACACTTCGCAAATCATATTATATCTTACCATGAAACATAGAAATGAGATGCGATATCGCGTTTTAAGAAGCATTAGAAATCTATTGCTACGATACGTAGACATCTGCAAACGCTATTTCCTTGCAAGGAAGTGTCGCATTTACATTCATTTGAAGTGTAGACGAGGAATACATAACACTTCGCAAATCATATTACATCTTACCATGAAACATAGAAATGAGATGCGATATCGCGTTTTAAGAAGCATTAGAACTCTATTGCTACGATACCTAGACATCTGCAGACGCTATTTCCTAGCAAGGAAGTGTCGCATTCACATTCATTTGAAGTGGAGACGAGGAATACATGACACTTCGCAAATCATATTATATCTTACCATGAAACGTAGAAACGAGATGCGATATCGCGTTTTAAGAAGCATTAGAAATCTATTGCTACGATACGTAGACATCTGCAGACGCTATTTCCTAGCAAGGAAGTGTCGCATTCACATTCATTTGAAGTGTAGACGAGGAAAACATAACACTTCGCAATGAATATTATATCTTATCATGAAACATAGATATGAGATGCAATATCTCGTTTTAAGAAGCATTTGAACTCCATTTCTTCGAAACGTAGACATCTGCAAACGCTATTTCCTTGCAAGGAAGTGTCGCATTTACATTCATTTGAAGTGTAGACGAGGAATACATAACACTTCGCAAATCATATTATATCTTACCATGAAACATAGAAATGAGATGCGATATCGCGTTTTAAGAAGCATTAGAAATCCATTGCTACGATAGGTAGACATCTGCAAACGCTATTTCCTTGCAAGGAAGTGTCGCATTTACATTCATTTGAAGTGTAGACGAGGAATACATGACACTTCGCAAATCATATTATATCTTACCATGAAACATAGAAATGAGATGCGATATCGCGTTTTAAGAAGCATTAGAAATCTATTGCTACGATACGTAGACATCTGCAGACGCTATTTCCTAGCAAGGAAGTGTCGCATTTACGTTCATTTGTATCGTAGACGAGGAATGCATAACACTTCGCAATGAATATTATATCTTATCATGAAACATAGATATGAGATGCAATATCTCGTTTTAAGAAGCATTTGAACTCCATTTCTTCGATACGTAGACATCTGCCAAAAGCTGTTTCCTTGCAAGGAAGTGTCGCATTTACATTCATTTGAAGTGTAGTCGAGGAATACATAACACTTCGCAAATCATATTATATCTTACCATGAAACATAGAAATGAGATGCGATATCGCGTTTTAAGAAGCATTAGAACTCTATTGCTACGACAGGTAGACATCTGCAAACGCTATTTCCTACCAAGGAAGTGTCGCATTTGCATTCATTTGAAGTGTAGACGAGGAATACACAACACTTCGCAAATCATAATATATCTTACCATGAAACATAGAAATGAGATGAGATATCGCGTTTTAAGAATGATAAGAACTCTATTGTTACGATACGTAGACATCTGCAAACGCTATTTCCTTGCAAGGAAGTGTCGTATTTACATTCATTTGAGGTGTAGACGAGGAATACATAACACTTCGCAAATCATACTATATCTTACCATGAAACATAGAAATGAGATGCGATATCGCGTTTTAAGAATCATAAGAACTCTATTGTTACGATACGTAGACATCTGCAAACGCTATTTCCTTGCAAGGAAGTGTCGCATTTACGTTCATTTGTATCGTAGACGAGGAATGCATAACACTTCGCAATGAATATTATATCTTATCATGAAGCATAGATATGAGATGCAATATCTCGTTTTAAGAAGCATTTGAACTCTATTGCTTCGATACGTAGACATCTGCAAACGCTATTTCCTTGCAAGGTAGTGTCGCATTTACATTCATTTGAAGTGTAGACGAGGAACACATAACACTTCGCAAATCATATTACATCTTACCATGAAACATAGAAATGGGATGTGATATCGCGTTTTAAGAAGCATTAGAACTCTATTGCTACGATACCTAGACATCTGCAGACGCTATTTCCTAGCAAGGAAGTGTCGCATTCACATTCATTTGAAGTGTAGACGAGGAATACATAACAGTTCGCAAATCATATTATATCTTACCATGAGACATAGAAATGAGATGCGATATCGCGTTTTAAGAAGCATAAGAAATCTATTGTTACGATACGTAGACATCTGCAAACGCTGTTTCCTTGCAAGGAAGTGTCGCATTTACGTTCATTTGTATCGTAGACGAGGAATGCATAACACTTCGCAATGAATATTATATCTTATCATGAAGCATAGATATGAGATGCAATATCTCGTTTTAAGAAGCACTTGAACTCTATTGCTTCGATGCGTAGACATCTGCAAACGCTATTTCCTTGCAAGGTAGTGTCGCATTTACATTCATTTGAAGTGTAGAGGAGGAATACATAACACTTCGCAAATCATATTATATCTTACCATGAAACATAGAAATGAGATGCGATATCGCGTTTTAAGGAGCATTAGAAATCTATTGCTACGATACGTAGACATCTGCAAACGCTATTTCCTTGCAAGGAAGTGTCGCATTTACATTCATTTGAATCGTAGACGGGGAATGCATAACACTTCGCAATGAATATTATATCTTATCATGAAACATAGATATGAGATGCAATATCTCGTTTTAAGAAGCATTTGAACTCTATTGCTTCGATACGCAGACGTCTGCAAACGCTATTTCCTTGCAAGGAAGTGTCGCATTTTCATTCATTTGAAGTGTAGACGAGGAATACATAACACTTCGCAATGAATATTATATCTTATCATGAAACATAGAAATGAGATGCGATATCGCGTTTTAAGAAGCATTAGAGCACTATTGCTACGATACCTAGGCATCTGCAGACGCTATTTCCTAGCAAGGAAGTGCCGCATTTACATTCACTTGAAGTGTAGACGAGGAATACATAACACTTCGCAAATCATATTATATCTTACCATGAAACATAGAAAAGAGATGCGATATCGCGTTTTAAGAAGCATTAGAACTCTATTGCTACGACAGGTAGACATCTGCAAACGCTATTTCCTACCAAGGAAGTGTCGCACTTGCATTCATTTGAAGTGTAGACGAGGAATACATGACACTTCGCAAATCATATTATATCTTACCATGAAACATAGAAATGAGATGCGATATCGCGTTTTAAGAAGCATTAGAAATCTATTGCTACGATACGTAGACATCTGCAAACGCTATTTCCTTGCAAGGAAGTGTCGCATTTACATTCATTTGAATCGTAGACGGGGAATGCATAACACTTCGCAATGAATATTATATCTTATCATGAAACATAGATATGAGATGCAATATCTCGTTTTAAGAAGCATTTGAACTCTATTGCTTCGATACGCAGACGTCTGCAAACGCTATTTCCTTGCAAGGAAGTGTCGCATTTTCATTCATTTGAAGTGTAGACGAGGAATACATAACACTTCGCAATGAATATTATATCTTATCATGAAACATATATATGAGATGCAATATCTCGTTTTAAGAAGCATTTGAACTCCATTTCTTCGATACGTAGACATCTGCAAAAAGCTGTTTCCTTGCAAGGAAGTGTCGCATTTACATTCATTTGAAGTGTAGACGAGGAATACATAACACTTCGCAAATCATATTATATCTTACCATGAAACATAGAAATGAGATGCGATATCGCGTTTTAAGAAGCATTAGAACTCTATTGCTACGACAGGTAGACATCTGCAAACGCTATTTCCTACCAAGGAAGTGTCGCATTTGCATTCATTTGAAGTGTAGACGAGGAATACATGACACTTCGCAAATCATATTATATCTTACCATGAAACATAGAAATGAGATGCGATATCGCGTTTTAAGAAGCATTAGAAATCTATTGCTACGATACGTAGACATCTGCAAACGCTATTTCCTACCAAGGAAGTGTCGCACTTGCATTCATTTGAAGTGTAGACGAGGAATACATGACACTTCGCAAATCATATTATATCTTACCATGAAACATAGAAATGAGATGCGATATCGCGTTTTAAGAAGCATTAGAAATCTATTGCTACGATACGTAGACATCTGCAAACGCTATTTCCTTGCAAGGAAGTGTCGCATTTACATTCATTTGAATCGTAGACGGGGAATGCATAACACTTCGCAATGAATATTATATCTTATCATGAAACATAGATATGAGATGCAATATCTCGTTTTAAGAAGCATTTGAACTCTATTGCTTCGATACGCAGACGTCTGCAAACGCTATTTCCTTGCAAGGAAGTGTCGCATTTTCATTCATTTGAAGTGTAGACGAGGAATACATAACACTTCGCAATGAATATTATATCTTATCATGAAACATATATATGAGATGCAATATCTCGTTTTAAGAAGCATTTGAACTCCATTTCTTCGATACGTAGACATCTGCAAAAAGCTGTTTCCTTGCAAGGAAGTGTCGCATTTACATTCATTTGAAGTGTAGACGAGGAATACATAACACTTCGCAAATCATATTATATCTTACCATGAAACATAGAAATGAGATGCGATATCGCGTTTTAAGAAGCATTAGAACTCTATTGCTACGACAGGTAGACATCTGCAAACGCTATTTCCTACCAAGGAAGTGTCGCATTTGCATTCATTTGAAGTGTAGACGAGGAATACAAAACACTTCGCAAATCATAATATATCTTACCATGAAACATAGAAATGAGATGAGATATCGCGTTTTAAGAATGATAAGAACTCTATTGCTACGATAGGTAGACATCTGCAAACGCTATTTCCTTACAAGGAAGTGTCGCATTTACATACATTTGAAGTGTAGACGAGGAATACATGACACTTCGCAAATCATATTATATCTTACCATGAAACATAGAAATGAGATGCGATATCGCGGTTTAAGAAGCATTAGAAATCTATTGCTACGATACGTAGACATCTGCAAACGCTATTTCCGGGCAAGGAAGAGTCGCATTTACGTTCATTTGAGGTGTAGACGAGGAATACATAACACTTCGCAAATCATATTATATCTTACCATGAAACATAGAAAAGAGATGCGATATCGCGTTTTAAGATGCATTAGAACTCTATTGCTACGACAGGTAGACATCTGCAAACGCTATTTCCTACCAAGGAAGTGTCGCACTTGCATTTATTTGAAGTGTAGACGAGGAATACATGACACTTCGCAAATCATATTATATCTTACCATGAAACATAGAAATGAGATGCGATATCGCGTTTTAAGAAGCATTAGAAATCTATTGCTACGATACGTAGACATCTGCAAACGCTATTTCCTTGCAAGGAAGTGTCGCATTTACATTCATTTGAATCGTAGACGGGGAATGCATAACACTTCGCAATGAATATTATATCTTATCATGAAACATAGATATGAGATGCAATATCTCGTTTTAAGAAGCATTTGAACTCTATTGCTTCGATACGCAGACGTCTGCAAACGCTATTTCCTTGCAAGGAAGTGTCGCATTTTCATTCATTTGAAGTGTAGACGAGGAATACATAACACTTCGCAATGAATATTATATCTTATCATGAAACATAGATATGAGATGCAATATCTCGTTTTAAGAAGCATTTGAACTCCATTTCTTCGATACGTAGACATCTGCAAAAAGCTGTTTCCTTGCAAGGAAGTGTCGCATTTACATTCATTTGAAGTGTAGACGAGGAATACATAACACTTCGCAAATCATATTATATCTTACCATGAAACATAGAAATGAGATGCGATATCGCGTTTTAAGGAGCATTAGAAATCTATTGCTACGATACGTAGACATCTGCAAACGCTATTTCCTTGCAAGGAAGTGTCGCATTTACATTCATTTGAATCGTAGACGGGGAATGCATAACACTTCGCAATGAATATTATATCTTATCATGAAACATAGATATGAGATGCAATATCTCGTTTTAAGAAGCATTTGAACTCTATTGCTTCGATACGCAGACGTCTGCAAACGCTATTTCCTTGCAAGGAAGTGTCGCATTTTCATTCATTTGAAGTGTAGACGAGGAATACATAACACTTCGCAATGAATATTATATCTTATCATGAAACATAGAAATGAGATGCGATATCGCGTTTTAAGAAGCATTAGAGCACTATTGCTACGATACCTAGGCATCTGCAGACGCTATTTCCTAGCAAGGAAGTGCCGCATTTACATTCACTTGAAGTGTAGACGAGGAATACATAACACTTCGCAAATCATATTATATCTTACCATGAAACATAGAAAAGAGATGCGATATCGCGTTTTAAGAAGCATTAGAACTCTATTGCTACGACAGGTAGACATCTGCAAACGCTATTTCCTACCAAGGAAGTGTCGCACTTGCATTCATTTGAAGTGTAGACGAGGAATACATGACACTTCGCAAATCATATTATATCTTACCATGAAACATAGAAATGAGATGCGATATCGCGTTTTAAGAAGCATTAGAAATCTATTGCTACGATACGTAGACATCTGCAAACGCTATTTCCGGGCAAGGAAGAGTCGCATTTACGTTCATCTGTATCGTAGACGAGGAATGCATAACACTTCGCAATGAATATTATATCTTATCATGAAACATAGATATGAGATGCAATATCTCGTTTTAAGAAGCATTTGAACTCTATTGCTTCGATACGTAGACATCTGCAAACGCTATTTCCTTGCAAGGTAGTGTCGCATTTACGTTCATTTGTATCGTAGACGAGGAATGCATAACACTTCGCAATGAATATTATACCTTATCATGAAGCATAGATATGAGATGCAATATCTCGTTTTAAGAAGCACTTGAACTCTATTGCTTCGATGCGTAGGCATCTGCAGACGCTATTTCCTAGCAAGGAAGTGTCGCATTTAAATTCATTTGAAGTGTGGACGAGGAATGCATAACACTTCGCAATGAATATTATATCTTATCATGAAGCATAGGTATGAGATGCAATATCTCGTTTTAAGAAGCATTTGAACTCAATTGCTTCGATACGTAGACATCTGCAAACGCTATTTCCTTGCAAGGTAGTGTCGCATTTACATTCATTTGAAGTGTAGACGAGGAACACATAACACTTCGCAAATCATATTATATCTTACCATGAAACAAAGAAATGAGATGCGATATCGCGTTTTAAGAAGCATTAGAAATCTATTGCTACGATACGTAGACATCTGCAGACGCTATTTCCTAGCAAGGAAGTGTCGCATTTAAATTCATTTGAAGTGTGGACGAGGAATGCATAACACTTCGCAATGAATATTATATCTTATCATGAAGCATAGATATGAGATGCAATATCTCGTTTTAAGAAGCACTTGAACTCTATTGCTTCGATGCGTAGGCATCTGCAAACGCTATTTCCTTGCAAGGAAGTGTCGCATTTACATTCATTTGAAGTGTAGACGAGGAATACATGACACTTCGCAAATCATATTATATCTTACCATGAAACATAGAAATGAGATGCGATATCGCGTTTTAAGAAGCATTAGAAATCTATTGCTACGATACGTAGACATCTGCAAACGCTATTTCCTTGCAAGGAAGTGTCGCATTTACATTCATTTGAAGTGTAGACGAGGAATACATAACACTTCGCAAATCATATTACATCTTACCATGAAACATAGAAATGAGATGCGATATCGCGTTTTAAGAAGCATTAGAACTCTATTGCTACGATACCTAGACATCTGCAGACGCTATTTCCTAGCAAGGAAGTGTCGCATTCACATTCATTTGAAGTGGAGACGAGGAATACATGACACTTCGCAAATCATATTATATCTTACCATGAAACGTAGAAACGAGATGCGATATCGCGTTTTAAGAAGCATTAGAAATCTATTGCTACGATACGTAGACATCTGCAGACGCTATTTCCTAGCAAGGAAGTGTCGCATTCACATTCATTTGAAGTGTAGACGAGGAAAACATAACACTTCGCAATGAATATTATATCTTATCATGAAACATAGATATGAGATGCAATATCTCGTTTTAAGAAGCATTTGAACTCCATTTCTTCGAAACGTAGACATCTGCAAACGCTATTTCCTTGCAAGGAAGTGTCGCATTTACATTCATTTGAAGTGTAGACGAGGAATACATAACACTTCGCAAATCATATTATATCTTACCATGAAACATAGAAATGAGATGCGATATCGCGTTTTAAGAAGCATTAGAAATCCATTGCTACGATAGGTAGACATCTGCAAACGCTATTTCCTTGCAAGGAAGTGTCGCATTTACATTCATTTGAAGTGTAGACGAGGAATACATGACACTTCGCAAATCATATTATATCTTACCATGAAACATAGAAATGAGATGCGATATCGCGTTTTAAGAAGCATTAGAAATCTATTGCTACGATACGTAGACATCTGCAGACGCTATTTCCTAGCAAGGAAGTGTCGCATTTACGTTCATTTGTATCGTAGACGAGGAATGCATAACACTTCGCAATGAATATTATATCTTATCATGAAACATAGATATGAGATGCAATATCTCGTTTTAAGAAGCATTTGAACTCCATTTCTTCGATACGTAGACATCTGCCAAAAGCTGTTTCCTTGCAAGGAAGTGTCGCATTTACATTCATTTGAAGTGTAGTCGAGGAATACATAACACTTCGCAAATCATATTATATCTTACCATGAAACATAGAAATGAGATGCGATATCGCGTTTTAAGAAGCATTAGAACTCTATTGCTACGACAGGTAGACATCTGCAAACGCTATTTCCTACCAAGGAAGTGTCGCATTTGCATTCATTTGAAGTGTAGACGAGGAATACACAACACTTCGCAAATCATAATATATCTTACCATGAAACATAGAAATGAGATGAGATATCGCGTTTTAAGAATGATAAGAACTCTATTGTTACGATACGTAGACATCTGCAAACGCTATTTCCTTGCAAGGAAGTGTCGTATTTACATTCATTTGAGGTGTAGACGAGGAATACATAACACTTCGCAAATCATACTATATCTTACCATGAAACATAGAAATGAGATGCGATATCGCGTTTTAAGAATCATAAGAACTCTATTGTTACGATACGTAGACATCTGCAAACGCTATTTCCTTGCAAGGAAGTGTCGCATTTACGTTCATTTGTATCGTAGACGAGGAATGCATAACACTTCGCAATGAATATTATATCTTATCATGAAGCATAGATATGAGATGCAATATCTCGTTTTAAGAAGCATTTGAACTCTATTGCTTCGATACGTAGACATCTGCAAACGCTATTTCCTTGCAAGGTAGTGTCGCATTTACATTCATTTGAAGTGTAGACGAGGAACACATAACACTTCGCAAATCATATTACATCTTACCATGAAACATAGAAATGGGATGTGATATCGCGTTTTAAGAAGCATTAGAACTCTATTGCTACGATACCTAGACATCTGCAGACGCTATTTCCTAGCAAGGAAGTGTCGCATTCACATTCATTTGAAGTGTAGACGAGGAATACATAACAGTTCGCAAATCATATTATATCTTACCATGAGACATAGAAATGAGATGCGATATCGCGTTTTAAGAAGCATAAGAAATCTATTGTTACGATACGTAGACATCTGCAAACGCTGTTTCCTTGCAAGGAAGTGTCGCATTTACGTTCATTTGTATCGTAGACGAGGAATGCATAACACTTCGCAATGAATATTATATCTTATCATGAAGCATAGATATGAGATGCAATATCTCGTTTTAAGAAGCACTTGAACTCTATTGCTTCGATGCGTAGACATCTGCAAACGCTATTTCCTTGCAAGGTAGTGTCGCATTTACATTCATTTGAAGTGTAGAGGAGGAATACATGACACTTCGCAAATCATATTACATCTTACCATGAAACATAGAAATGAGATGCGATATCGCGTTTTAAGAAGCATTAGAACTCAATTGCTACGATACCTAGACATCTGCAGACGCTATTTCCTAGCAAGGAAGTGTCGCATTCACATTCATTTGAAGTGTAGACGAGGAATACATAACACTTCGCAATGAATATTATATCTTATCATGAAACATAGATATGAGATGCAATATCTCGTTTTAAGAAGCATTTGAACTCTATTTCTTCGATACGTAGACATCTGCAAACGCTATTTCCTTGCAAGGAAGTGTCGCATTTACATTCATTTGAGGTGTAGACGAGGAATACATAACACTTCGCAAATCATATTATATCTTACCATGAAACATAGAAAAGAGATGCGATATCGCGTTTTAAGATGCATTAGAACTCTATTGCTACGACAGGTAGACATCTGCAAACGCTATTTCCTACCAAGGAAGTGTCGCACTTGCATTTATTTGAAGTGTAGACGAGGAATACATGACACTTCGCAAATCATATTATATCTTACCATGAAACATAGAAATGAGATGCGATATCGCGTTTTAAGAAGCATTAGAAATCTATTGCTACGATACGTAGACATCTGCAAACGCTATTTCCTTGCAAGGAAGTGTCGCATTTACATTCATTTGAATCGTAGACGGGGAATGCATAACACTTCGCAATGAATATTATATCTTATCATGAAACATAGATATGAGATGCAATATCTCGTTTTAAGAAGCATTTGAACTCTATTGCTTCGATACGCAGACGTCTGCAAACGCTATTTCCTTGCAAGGAAGTGTCGCATTTTCATTCATTTGAAGTGTAGACGAGGAATACATAACACTTCGCAATGAATATTATATCTTATCATGAAACATAGATATGAGATGCAATATCTCGTTTTAAGAAGCATTTGAACTCCATTTCTTCGATACGTAGACATCTGCAAAAAGCTGTTTCCTTGCAAGGAAGTGTCGCATTTACATTCATTTGAAGTGTAGACGAGGAATACATAACACTTCGCAAATCATATTATATCTTACCATGAAACATAGAAATGAGATGCGATATCGCGTTTTAAGGAGCATTAGAAATCTATTGCTACGATACGTAGACATCTGCAAACGCTATATCCTTGCAAGGAAGTGTCGCATTTACATTCATTTGAATCGTAGACGGGGAATGCATAACACTTCGCAATGAATATTATATCTTATCATGAAACATAGATATGAGATGCAATATCTCGTTTTAAGAAGCATTTGAACTCTATTGCTTCGATACGCAGACGTCTGCAAACGCTATTTCCTTGCAAGGAAGTGTCGCATTTTCATTCATTTGAAGTGTAGACGAGGAATACATAACACTTCGCAATGAATATTATATCTTATCATGAAACATAGAAATGAGATGCGATATCGCGTTTTAAGAAGCATTAGAGCACTATTGCTACGATACCTAGGCATCTGCAGACGCTATTTCCTAGCAAGGAAGTGCCGCATTTACATTCACTTGAAGTGTAGACGAGGAATACATAACACTTCGCAAATCATATTATATCTTACCATGAAACATAGAAAAGAGATGCGATATCGCGTTTTAAGAAGCATTAGAACTCTATTGCTACGACAGGTAGACATCTGCAAACGCTATTTCCTACCAAGGAAGTGTCGCACTTGCATTCATTTGAAGTGTAGACGAGGAATACATGACACTTCGCAAATCATATTATATCTTACCATGAAACATAGAAATGAGATGCGATATCGCGTTTTAAGAAGCATTAGAAATCTATTGCTACGATACGTAGACATCTGCAAACGCTATTTCCTTGCAAGGAAGTGTCGCATTTACATTCATTTGAATCGTAGACGGGGAATGCATAACACTTCGCAATGAATATTATATCTTATCATGAAACATAGATATGAGATGCAATATCTCGTTTTAAGAAGCATTTGAACTCTATTGCTTCGATACGCAGACGTCTGCAAACGCTATTTCCTTGCAAGGAAGTGTCGCATTTTCATTCATTTGAAGTGTAGACGAGGAATACATAACACTTCGCAATGAATATTATATCTTATCATGAAACATATATATGAGATGCAATATCTCGTTTTAAGAAGCATTTGAACTCCATTTCTTCGATACGTAGACATCTGCAAAAAGCTGTTTCCTTGCAAGGAAGTGTCGCATTTACATTCATTTGAAGTGTAGACGAGGAATACATAACACTTCGCAAATCATATTATATCTTACCATGAAACATAGAAATGAGATGCGATATCGCGTTTTAAGAAGCATTAGAACTCTATTGCTACGACAGGTAGACATCTGCAAACGCTATTTCCTACCAAGGAAGTGTCGCATTTGCATTCATTTGAAGTGTAGACGAGGAATACAAAACACTTCGCAAATCATAATATATCTTACCATGAAACATAGAAATGAGATGAGATATCGCGTTTTAAGAATGATAAGAACTCTATTGTTACGATACGTAGACATCTGCAAACGCTATTTCCTTGCAAGGAAGTGTCGTATTTACATTCATTTGAGGTGTAGACGAGGAATACATAACACTTCGCAAATCATATTATATCTTACCATGAAACATAGAAATGAGATGCGATATCGCGTTTTAAGAATCATAAGAACTCTATTGTTACGATACGTAGACATCTGCAAACGCTATTTCCTTGCAAGGAAGTGTCGCATTTACGTTCATTTGTATCGTAGACGAGGAATGCATAACACTTCGCAATGAATATTATATCTTATCATGAAGCATAGATATGAGATGCAATATCTCGTTTTAAGAAGCATTTGAACTCTATTGCTTCGATACGTAGACATCTGCAAACGCTATTTCCTTGCAAGGTAGTGTCGCATTTACATTCATTTGAAGTGTAGACGAGGAACACATAACACTTCGCAAATCATATTACATCTTACCATGAAACATAGAAATGGGATGTGATATCGCGTTTTAAGAAGCATTAGAACTCTATTGCTACGATACCTAGACATCTGCAGACGCTATTTCCTAGCAAGGAAGTGTCGCATTCACATTCATTTGAAGTGTAGACGAGGAATACATAACAGTTCGCAAATCATATTATATCTTACCATGAGACATAGAAATGAGATGCGATATCGCGTTTTAAGAAGCATTAGAAATCTATTGTTACGATACGTAGACATCTGCAAACGCTGTTTCCTTGCAAGGAAGTGTCGCATTTACGTTCATTTGTATCGTAGACGAGGAATGCATAACACTTCGCAATGAATATTATATCTTATGATGAAGCATAGATATGAGATGCAATATCTCGTTTTAAGAAGCACTTGAACTCTATTGCTTCGATGCGTAGACATCTGCAAACGCTATTTCCTTGCAAGGTAGTGTCGCATTTACATTCATTTGAAGTGTAGAGGAGGAATACATAACACTTCGCAAATCATATTACATCTTACCATGAAACATAGAAATGAGATGCGATATCGCGTTTTAAAAAGCATTAGAACTCTATTGCTACGATACCTAGACATCTGCAGACGCTATTTCCTAGCAAGGAAGTGTCGCATTCACATTCATTTGAAGTGGAGACGAGGAATACATGACACTTCGCAAATCATATTATATCTTACCATGAAACATAGAAACGAGATGCGATATCGCGTTTTAAGAAGCATTAGAAATCTATTGCTACGATACGTAGACATCTGCAGACGCTATTTCCTAGCAAGGAAGTGTCGCATTCACATTCATTTGAAGTGTAGACGAGGAATACATAACACTTCGCAATGAATATTATATCTTATCATGAAACATAGATATGAGATGCAATATCTCGTTTTAAGAAGCATTTGAACTCCATTTCTTCGAAACGTAGACATCTGCAAACGCTATTTCCTTGCAAGGAAGTGTCGCATTTACATTCATTTGAAGTGTAGACGAGGAATACATAACACTTCGCAAATCATATTATATCTTACCATGAAACATAGAAATGAGATGCGATATCGCGTTTTAAGAAGCATTTGAACTCCATTTCTTCGAAACGTAGACATCTGCAAACGGTATTTCCTTGCAAGGAAGTGTCGCATTTACATTCATTTGAAGTGTAGACGAGGAATACATAACACTTCGCAAATCATATTGTATCTTACCATGAAACATAGAAATGAGATGCGATATCGCGTTTTAAGAAGCATTAGAACTCTATTGCTACGACAGGTAGACATCTGCAAACGCTATTTCCTACCAAGGAAGTGTCGCACTTGCATTCATTTGAAGTGTAGACGAGGAATACATGACACTTCGCAAATCATATTATATCTTACCATGAAACATAGAAATGAGATGCGATATCGCGTTTTAAGAAGCATTAGAACACTATTGCTACGATACCTAGACTACTGCAGACGCTATTTCCTAGCAAGGAAGTGTCGCATTTACATTCACTTGAAGTGTAGACGAGGAATACATGACACTTCGCAAATCATATTATATCTTACCATGAAACATAGAAATGAGATGCGATATCGCGTTTTAAGAAGCATTAGAACTCTATTGCTACGACAGGTAGACATCTGCAAACGCTATTTCCTACCAAGGAAGTGTCGCACTTGCATTCATTTGAAGTGTAGACGAGGAATACATAACACTTCGCAAATCATGTTATATCTTACCATGAAACATAGAAATGAGATGCGATATCGCGTTTTAAGGAGCATTAGAACACTATTGCTACGATACCTAGACATCTGCAGACGCTATTTCCTAGCAAGGAAGTGTCGCATTTACATTCATTTGAAGTGTAGAAGAGGTATACATGACACTTCGCAAATCATATTATATCTTACCATGAAACATAAAAATGAGATGCGATATCGCGTTTTAAGAATCATATGAACTCTATTGCTGCGATACGTAGACATCTGCAAACGCTATTTCCTAGCAAGGAAGTGTCGCATTTACATTCATTTGAAGTGTAGACGAGGAATACATGACACATCGCAAATAATATTATATCTTACCATGAAACATAGAAATGAGATGCGATATCGCGTTTTAAGAAGCATTAGAACACTATTGCTACGATACCTAAACATCTGCAGACGCTATTTCCTAGCAAGGAAGTGTCGCATTTACATTCAATTGAAGTGTAGGCGAGGAATACATGACACTTCGCAAATCATATTATATCTTACCGTGAAACATAGAAATGAGATGCGATATCGCGTTTTAAGGAGCACTAGAACACTATTGCTACGATACCTAGACATCTGCAGACGCTATTTCCTAGCAAGGAAGTGTCGCATTTACACTCATTTGAAGTGTAGACGAGGAATACATGACACTTCGCTAATCATATTATATCTTACCATGAAACATAAAAATGAGATGCGATATCGCGTTTTAAGAAGCATTAGAAATCTATTGCTACGATACGTAGACATCTGCAAACGCTATTTCCTTGCAAGGAAGTGTCGCATTTAAATTCATTTGAAGTGTAGACGAGGAATACATAACACTTCGCAAATCATATTATACCTTACCATGAAACATAGAAATGAGATGCGATATCGCGTTTTAAGAAGTATTAGAAATCTATTGCTACGATACGTAGACATCTGCAAACGCTATTTCCTAGCGAGGAAGTATCGCATTCACATTCATTTGAAGTGTAGACGAGGAATACATAACACTTCGCAAATCATTTTATATCTTACCATGAAACATAGAAATGAGATGTTTTGATGATATCGCGTTTTAAGAATCATATGAACTCTATTGCTGCGATACGTAGACATCTGCAAACGCTATTTCCTTGCAAGGAAGTGTCGCATTTACATTCATTTGAAGTGTAGACGAGGAATACATAACACTTCGCAAATTATATAATATCTTACCATGAAACATAGAAATGAGATGCGATATCGCGTTTTAAGAAGCATTAGAACTCTATTGCTACGATAGGTAGACATCTGCAAACGCTATTTCCTTGCAAGGAAGTGCCGCATTTACATTCATTTGAAGTGTAGACGAGGTATACATGACACTTCGCAAATCATATTATATCTTACCATGAAACATAGAAATGAGATGCGATATCGCGTTTTAAGAATCATATGAACTCTATTGCTACGATAAGTAGACATCTGCAAACGCTATTCCCTTGCAAGGAAGTGTCGCATTTACATTCATTTGAAGTGTAGACGAGGAATACATAACAGTTCGCAAATCATATTATATCTTACCATGAAACATAGAAATGAGATGCGATATCGCGTTTTAAGAAGTATTAGAAATCTATTGCTACGATACGTAGACATCTGCAAACGCTATTTCCTAGCGAGGAAGTATCGCATTCACATTCATTTGAAGTGTAGACGAGGAATACATAACACTTCGCAAATCATTTTATATCTTACCATGAAACATAGAAATGAGATGTTTTGATGATATCGCGTTTTAAGAATCATATGAACTCTATTGCTGCGATACGTAGACATCTGCAAACGCTATTTCCTTGCAAGGAAGTGTCGCATTTACATTCATTTGAAGTGTAGACGAGGAATACATAACACTTCGCAAATTATATAATATCTTACCATGAAACATAGAAATGAGATGCGATATCGCGTTTTAAGAAGCATTAGAACTCTATTGCTACGATAGGTAGACATCTGCAAACGCTATTTCCTTGCAAGGAAGTGCCGCATTTACATTCATTTGAAGTGTAGACGAGGTATACATGACACTTCGCAAATCATATTATATCTTACCATGAAACATAGAAATGAGATGCGATATCGCGTTTTAAGAATCATATGAACTCTATTGCTACGATAAGTAGACATCTGCAAACGCTATTCCCTTGCAAGGAAGTGTCGCATTTACATTCATTTGAAGTGTAGACGAGGAATACATAACAGTTCGCAAATCATATTATATCTTACCATGAAACATAGAAATGAGATGCGATATCGCGTTTTAAGAGGCATTAGAAATCTATTGCTACGATACGTAGACATCTGCAAACGCTATTTCCTAGCAAGGAAGTGTCGCACTTACATTCATTTGAAGTGTAGGCGAGGAATACATGACACTTCGCAAATCATATTATATCTTACCATGAAACATAGAAATGAGATGCGATATCGCGTTTTAAGGAGCATTAGAACACTATTGCTACGATACCTAGACATCTGCAGACGCTATTTCCTAGCAAGGAAGTGTCGCATTTACATTCATTTGAAGTGTAGAAGAGGTATACATGACACTTCGCAAATCATATTATATCTTACCATGAAACATAAAAATGAGATGCGATATCGCGTTTTAAGAAGCATTAGAAATCTATTGCTACGATACGTAGACATCTGCAAACGCTATTTCCTTGCAAGGAAGTGTCGCATTTACATTCATTTGAAGTGTAGACGAGGAATACATAACACTTCGCAAATTATATAATATCTTACCATGAAACATCGAAATGAGATGCGATATCGCGTTTTAAGAAGCATTAGAACTCTATAGCTACTATACCTAGACATCTGCAGACGTTATCTCCTAGCAAGGAAGTGTCGCATTTACATTCATTTGAAGTGTAGACGAGGAATACATGACACTTCGCAAATCATATTATATCTTACCATGAAACAGAAATGAGATGCGATATCGCGTTTTAAGAAGCATTAGAACTGTATTGCTGCGATAGGTAGACATCTGCAAACGCTATTTCCATGCAAGGAAGTGTCGCATTTACATTCATTTGAAGTGTAGACGAGGAATACATGACACTTCGCAAATAATATTATATCTTACCATGAAACATAGAAATGAGATGCGATATCGCGTTTTAAGAAGCATTAGAACACTATTGCTACGATACCTAGACATCTGCAGACGCTATTTCCTAGCAAGGAAGTGTCGCATTTACATTCATTTGAAGTGTAGGCGAGGAATACATGACACTTCGCAAATCATATTATATCTTACCATGAAACATAGAAATGAGATGCGATATCGCGTTTTAAGGAGCATTAGAACACTATTGCTACGATACCTAGACATCTGCAGACGCTATTTCCTGGCAAGGAATTGTCGCATTTACATTCATTTGAAGTGTAGACGAGGAATACATGACACTTCGCAAATCATATTATATCTTACTATGAAACAGAAATGAGATGCGATATCGCGTTTTAAGAAGCATTAGAACTCTATTGCTACGATAGGTAGACATCTGCAAACGCTATTTCCTTGCAAGGAAGTGTCGCATTTACATTCATTTGAAGTGTAGACGAGGAATACATGACACTTCGCAAATCATATTATATCTTACCATGAAACATAGAAATGAGATGCGATATCGCGTTTTAAGAAGCATTAGAACTCTATTGCTACGATAGGTAGACATCTGCAAACGCTATTTCCTTGCAAGGAAGTGTCGCATTTACGTTCATTTGAAGTGTAGACGAGGTATACATGACACTTCCCAAATCATATTATATCTTACCATGAAACATAAAAATGAGATGCGATATCGCGTTTTAAGAAGCATTAGAAATCTATTGCTACGATACGTAGACATCTGCAAACGCTATTTCCTTGCAAGGAAGTGTCGCATTTAAATTCATTTGAAGTGTAGACGAGGAATACATAACACTTCGCAAATCATATTATACCTTACCATGAAACATAGAAATGAGATGCGATATCGCGTTTTAAGAAGCATTAGAACTCTATAGCTACTATACCTAGACATCTGCAGACGTTATCTCCTAGCAAGGAAGTGTCGCATTTACATTCATTTGAAGTGTAGACGAGGAATACATGACACTTCGCAAATCATATTATATCTTACCATGAAACAGAAATGAGATGCGATATCGCGTTTTAAGAAGCATTAGAACTGTATTGCTGCGATAGGTAGACATCTGCAAACGCTATTTCCATGCAAGGAAGTGTCGCATTTACATTCATTTGAAGTGTAGACGAGGAATACATGACACTTCGCAAATAATATTATATCTTACCATGAAACATAGAAATGAGATGCGATATCGCGTTTTAAGAAGCATTAGAACACTATTGCTACGATACCTAGACATCTGCAGACGCTATTTCCTAGCAAGGAAGTGTCGCATTTACATTCATTTGAAGTGTAGGCGAGGAATACATGACACTTCGCAAATCATATTATATCTTACCATGAAACATAGAAATGAGATGCGATATCGCGTTTTAAGGAGCATTAGAACACTATTGCTACGATACCTAGACATCTGCAGACGCTATTTCCTGGCAAGGAATTGTCGCATTTACATTCATTTGAAGTGTAGACGAGGAATACATGACACTTCGCAAATCATATTATATCTTACTATGAAACAGAAATGAGATGCGATATCGCGTTTTAAGAAGCATTAGAACTCTATTGCTACGATAGGTAGACATCTGCAAACGCTATTTCCTTGCAAGGAAGTGTCGCATTTACATTCATTTGAAGTGTAGACGAGGAATACATGACACTTCGCAAATCATATTATATCTTACCATGAAACATAGAAATGAGATGCGATATCGCGTTTTAAGAAGCATTAGAACTCTATTGCTACGATAGGTAGACATCTGCAAACGCTATTTCCTTGCAAGGAAGTGTCGCATTTACGTTCATTTGAAGTGTAGACGAGGTATACATGACACTTCCCAAATCATATTATATCTTACCATGAAACATAAAAATGAGATGCGATATCGCGTTTTAAGAAGCATTAGAAATCTATTGCTACGATATGTAGACATCTGCAAACGCTATTTCCTTGCAAGGAAGTGTCGCATTTAAATTCATTTGAAGTGTAGACGAGGAATACATAACACTTCGCAAATCATATTATACCTTACCATGAAACATAAAAATGAGATGCGATATCGCGTTTTAAGAAGTATTAGAAATCTATTGCTACGATACGTAGACATCTGCAAACGCTATTTCCTAGCGAGGAAGTATCGCATTCACATTCATTTGAAGTGTAGACGAGGAATACATAACACTTCGCAAATCATTTTATATCTTACCATGAAACATAGAAATGAGATGTTTTGATGATATGGCGTTTTAAGGATCATATGAACTCTATTGCTGCGATACGTAGACATCTGCAAACGCTATTTCCTTGCAAGGAAGTGTCGCATTTACATTCATTTGAAGTGTAGACGAGGAATACATAACACTTCGCAAATTATATAATATCTTACCATGAAACATAGAAATGAGATGCGATATCGCGTTTTAAGAAGCATTAGAACTCTATTGCTACGATAGGTAGACATCTGCAAACGCTATTTCCTTGCAAGGAAGTGCCGCATTTACATTCATTTGAAGTGTAGACGAGGTATACATGACACTTCGCAAATCATATTATATCTTACCATGAAACATAGAAATGAGATGCGATATCGCGTTTTAAGAATCATATGAACTCTATTGCTACGATAAGTAGACATCTGCAAACGCTATTTCCTTGCAAGGAAGTGTCGCATTTACATTCATTTGAAGTGTAGACGAGGAATACATGACACTTCGCAAATCATATTATATCTTACCATGAAACAGAAATGAGATGCGATATCGCGTTTTAAGAAGCATTAGAACTGTATTGCTGCGATAGGTAGACATCTGCAAACGCTATTTCCATGCAAGGAAGTGTCGCATTTACATTCATTTGAAGTGTAGACGAGGAATACATGACACTTCGCAAATAATATTATATCTTACCATGAAACATAGAAATGAGATGCGATATCGCGTTTTAAGAAGCATTAGAACACTATTGCTACGATACCTAGACATCTGCAGACGCTATTTCCTAGCAAGGAAGTGTCGCATTTACATTCATTTGAAGTGTAGGCGAGGAATACATGACACTTCGCAAATCATATTATATCTTACCATGAAACATAGAAATGAGATGCGATATCGCGTTTTAAGGAGCATTAGAACACTATTGCTACGATACCTAGACATCTGCAGACGCTATTTCCTGGCAAGGAATTGTCGCATTTACATTCATTTGAAGTGTAGACGAGGAATACATGACACTTCGCAAATCATATTATATCTTACCATGAAACAGAAATGAGATGCGATATCGCGTTTTAAGAAGCATTAGAACTCTATTGCTACGATAGGTAGACATCTGCAAACGCTATTTCCTTGCAAGAAAGTGTCGCATTTACATTCATTTGAAGTGTAGACGAGGAATACATGACACTTCGCAAATCATATTATATCTTACCATGAAACATAGAAATGAGATGCGATATCGCGTTTTAAGAAGCATTAGAACTCTATTGCTACGATAGGTAGACATCTGCAAACGCTATTTCCTTGCAAGGAAGTGTCGCATTTACGTTCATTTGAAGTGTAGACGAGGTATACATGACACTTCGCAAATCATATTATATCTTACCATGAAACATAAAAATGAGATGCGATATCGCGTTTTAAGAAGCATTAGAAATCTATTGCTACGATATGTAGACATCTGCAAACGCTATTTCCTTGCAAGGAAGTGTCGCATTTAAATTCATTTGAAGTGTAGACGAGGAATACATAACACTTCGCAAATCATATTATACCTTACCATGAAACATAGAAATGAGATGCGATATCGCGTTTTAAGAAGTATTAGAAATCTATTGCTACGATACGTAGACATCTGCAAACGCTATTTCCTAGCGAGGAAGTATCGCATTCACATTCATTTGAAGTGTAGACGAGGTATACATAACACTTCGCAAATCTTGTGATATCTTACCATGAAACATAGAAATGAGATGCGATATCGCGTTTTAAGAATCATATGAACTCTATTGCTGCGATACGTAGACATCTGCAAACGCTATTTCCTTGCAAGGAAGTGTCGCATTTACATTCATTTGAAGTGTAGACGAGGAATACATGACACTTCGCAAATAATATTATATCTTACCACGAAACATAGAAATGAGATGCGATATCGCGTTTTAAGAAGCATTATAAATCTATTGCTACGATACCTAGACATCTGCAGACGCTATTTCCTAGCAAGGAAGTGTCGCATTTACATTCATTTGAAGTGTAGTCGAGGAATACATGACACTTCGCAAATCATATTATATCTTACCATGAAACATAGAAATGAGATGCGATATCGCGTTTTAAAAGGCATTAGATCTCTATTGCTACGATAGGTAGACATCTGCAAACGCTATTTCCTTGCAAGGAAGTGTCGCATTTACATTCATTTGAAGTGTAGACGAGGAATACATGACACTTCCCAAATAATATTATATCTTACCATGAAACATAGAAATGAGATGCGATATCGCGTTTTAAGAAGCATTAGAACACTATTGCTACGATACCTAGACATCTGCAGACGCTATTTCCTAGCAAGGAAGTATCGCATTTACATCCATTTGAAGTGTAGACGAGGAATACATGACACTTCGCAAATCATATTATATCTTACCATGAAACATAGAAATGAGATGCGATATCGCGTTTTAAGAATCATATGAACTCTATTGCTGCGATACGTAGACATCTGCAAACGCTATTTCCTTGCAAGGAAGTGTCGCATTTACATTCATTTGAAGTGTAGACGAGGAATACATAACACTTCGCAAATTATATAATATCTTACCATGAAACATAGAAATGAGATGCGATATCGCGTTTTAAGAAGCATTAGAACTCTATTGCTACGATAGGTAGACATCTGCAAACGCTATTTCCTTGCAAGGAAGTGCCGCATTTACATTCATTTGAAGTGTAGACGAGGTATACATGACACTTCGCAAATCATATTATATCTTACCATGAAACATAGAAATGAGATGCGATATCGCGTTTTAAGAATCATATGAACTCTATTGCTACGACAAGTAGACATCTGCAAACGCTATTCCCTTGCAAGGAAGTGTCGCATTTACATTCATTTGAAGTGTAGACGAGGAATACATAACAGTTCGCAAATCATATTATATCTTACCATGAAACATAGAAATGAGATGCGATATCGCGTTTTAAGAGGCATTAGAAATCTATTGCTACGATACGTAGACATCTGCAAACGCTATTTCCTAGCAAGGAAGTGTCGCATTTACATTCATTTGAAGTGTAGGCGAGGAATACATGACACTTCGCAAATCATATTATATCTTACCATGAAACATAGAAATGAGATGCGATATCGCGTTTTAAGGAGCATTAGAACACTATTGCTACGATACCTAGACATCTGCAGACGCTATTTCCTAGCAAGGAAGTGTCGCATTTACATTCATTTGAAGTGTAGAAGAGGTATACATGACACTTCGCAAATCATATTATATCTTACCATGAAACATAAAAATGAGATGCGATATCGCGTTTTAAGAAGCATTAGAAATCTATTGCTACGATACGTAGACATCTGCAAACGCTATTTCCTTGCAAGGAAGTGTCGCATTTACATTCATTTGAAGTGTAGACGAGGAATACATAACACTTCGCAAATTATATAATATCTTACCATGAAACATCGAAATGAGATGCGATATCGCGTTTTAAGAAGCATTAGAACTCTATAGCTACTATACCTAGACATCTGCAGACGTTATCTCCTAGCAAGGAAGTGTCGCATTTACATTCATTTGAAGTGTAGACGAGGAATACATGACACTTCGCAAATCATATTATATCTTACCATGAAACAGAAATGAGATGCGATATCGCGTTTTAAGAAGCATTAGAACTGTATTGCTGCGATAGGTAGACATCTGCAAACGCTATTTCCATGCAAGGAAGTGTCGCATTTACATTCATTTGAAGTGTAGACGAGGAATACATGACACTTCGCAAATAATATTATATCTTACCATGAAACATAGAAATGAGATGCGATATCGCGTTTTAAGAAGCATTAGAACACTATTGCTACGATACCTAGACATCTGCAGACGCTATTTCCTAGCAAGGAAGTGTCGCATTTACATTCATTTGAAGTGTAGGCGAGGAATACATGACACTTCGCAAATCATATTATATCTTACCATGAAACATAGAAATGAGATGCGATATCGCGTTTTAAGGAGCATTAGAACACTATTGCTACGATACCTAGACATCTGCAGACGCTATTTCCTGGCAAGGAATTGTCGCATTTACATTCATTTGAAGTGTAGACGAGGAATACATGACACTTCGCAAATCATATTATATCTTACCATGAAACAGAAATGAGATGCGATATCGCGTTTTAAGAAGCATTAGAACTCTATTGCTACGATAGGTAGACATCTGCAAACGCTATTTCCTTGCAAGGAAGTGTCGCATTTACATTCATTTGAAGTGTAGACGAGGAATACATGACACTTCGCAAATCATATTATATCTTACCATGAAACATAGAAATGAGATGCGATATCGCGTTTTAAGAAGCATTAGAACTCTATTGCTACGATAGGTAGACATCTGCAAACGCTATTTCCTTGCAAGGAAGTGTCGCATTTACGTTCATTTGAAGTGTAGACGAGGTATACATGACACTTCGCAAATCATATTATATCTTACCATGAAACATAAAAATGAGATGCGATATCGCGTTTTAAGAAGCATTAGAAATCTATTGCTACGATATGTAGACATCTGCAAACGCTATTTCCTTGCAAGGAAGTGTCGCATTTAAATTCATTTGAAGTGTAGACGAGGAATACATAACACTTCGCAAATCATATTATACCTTACCATGAAACATAAAAATGAGATGCGATATCGCGTTTTAAGAAGTATTAGAAATCTATTGCTACGATACGTAGACATCTGCAAACGCTATTTCCTAGCGAGGAAGTATCGCATTCACATTCATTTGAAGTGTAGACGAGGAATACATAACACTTCGCAAATCATTTTATATCTTACCATGAAACATAGAAATGAGATGTTTTGATGATATCGCGTTTTAAGGATCATATGAACTCTATTGCTGCGATACGTAGACATCTGCAAACGCTATTTCCTTGCAAGGAAGTGTCGCATTTACATTCATTTGAAGTGTAGACGAGGAATACATAACACTTCGCAAATTATATAATATCTTACCATGAAACATAGAAATGAGATGCGATATCGCGTTTTAAGAAGCATTAGAACTCTATTGCTACGATAGGTAGACATCTGCAAACGCTATTTCCTTGCAAGGAAGTGCCGCATTTACATTCATTTGAAGTGTAGACGAGGTATACATGACACTTCGCAAATCATATTATATCTTACCATGAAACATAGAAATGAGATGCGATATCGCGTTTTAAGAATCATATGAACTCTATTGCTACGATAAGTAGACATCTGCAAACGCTATTTCCTTGCAAGGAAGTGTCGCATTTACATTCATTTGAAGTGTAGACGAGGAATACATGACACTTCGCAAATCATATTATATCTTACCATGAAACAGAAATGAGATGCGATATCGCGTTTTAAGAAGCATTAGAACTCTATTGCTACGATAGGTAGACATCTGCAAACGCTATTTCCTTGCAAGGAAGTGTCGCATTTACATTCATTTGAAGTGTAGACGAGGAATACATGACACTTCGCAAATCATATTATATCTTACCATGAAACAGAAATGAGATGCGATATCGCGTTTTAAGAAGCATTAGAACTGTATTGCTGCGATAGGTAGACATCTGCAAACGCTATTTCCATGCAAGGAAGTGTCGCATTTACATTCATTTGAAGTGTAGACGAGGAATACATGACACTTCGCAAATAATATTATATCTTACCATGAAACATAGAAATGAGATGCGATATCGCGTTTTAAGAAGCATTAGAACACTATTGCTACGATACCTAGACATCTGCAGACGCTATTTCCTAGCAAGGAAGTGTCGCATTTACATTCATTTGAAGTGTAGGCGAGGAATACATGACACTTCGCAAATCATATTATATCTTACCATGAAACATAGAAATGAGATGCGATATCGCGTTTTAAGGAGCATTAGAACACTATTGCTACGATACCTAGACATCTGCAGACGCTATTTCCTGGCAAGGAATTGTCGCATTTACATTCATTTGAAGTGTAGACGAGGAATACATGACACTTCGCAAATCATATTATATCTTACCATGAAACAGAAATGAGATGCGATATCGCGTTTTAAGAAGCATTAGAACTCTATTGCTACGATAGGTAGACATCTGCAAACGCTATTTCCTTGCAAGAAAGTGTCGCATTTACATTCATTTGAAGTGTAGACGAGGAATACATGACACTTCGCAAATCATATTATATCTTACCATGAAACATAGAAATGAGATGCGATATCGCGTTTTAAGAAGCATTAGAACTCTATTGCTACGATAGGTAGACATCTGCAAACGCTATTTCCTTGCAAGGAAGTGTCGCATTTACGTTCATTTGAAGTGTAGACGAGGTATACATGACACTTCGCAAATCATATTATATCTTACCATGAAACATAAAAATGAGATGCGATATCGCGTTTGAAGAAGCATTAGAAATCTATTGCTACGATATGTAGACATCTGCAAACGCTATTTCCTTGCAAGGAAGTGTCGCATTTAAATTCATTTGAAGTGTAGACGAGGAATACATAACACTTCGCAAATCATATTATACCTTACCATGAAACATAGAAATGAGATGCGATATCGCGTTTTAAGAAGTATTAGAAATCTATTGCTACGATACGTAGACATCTGCAAACGCTATTTCCTAGCGAGGAAGTATCGCATTCACATTCATTTGAAGTGTAGACGAGGTATACATAACACTTCGCAAATCTTGTGATATCTTACCATGAAACATAGAAATGAGATGCGATATCGCGTTTTAAGAATCATATGAACTCTATTGCTGCGATACGTAGACATCTGCAAACGCTATTTCCTTGCAAGGAAGTGTCGCATTTACATTCATTTGAAGTGTAGACGAGGAATACATGACACTTCGCAAATAATATTATATCTTACCACGAAACATAGAAATGAGATGCGATATCGCGTTTTAAGAAGCATTATAAATCTATTGCTACGATACCTAGACATCTGCAGACGCTATTTCCTAGCAAGGAAGTGTCGCATTTACATTCATTTGAAGTGTAGTCGAGGAATACATGACACTTCGCAAATCATATTATATCTTACCATGAAACATAGAAATGAGATGCGATATCGCGTTTTAAAAGGCATTAGATCTCTATTGCTACGATAGGTAGACATCTGCAAACGCTATTTCCTTGCAAGGAAGTGTCGCATTTACATTCATTTGAAGTGTAGACGAGGAATACATGACACTACCCAAATAATATTATATCTTACCATGAAACATAGAAATGAGATGCGATATCGCGTTTTAAGAAGCATTAGAACACTATTGCTACGATACCTAGACATCTGCAGACGCTATTTCCTAGCAAGGAAGTATCGCATTTACATCCATTTGAAGTGTAGACGAGGAATACATGACACTTCGCAAATCATATTATATCTTACCATGAAACATAGAAATGAGATGCGATATCGCGTTTTAAGAAGCATTAGAACACTATTGCTACGATACCTAGACATCTGCAGACGCCATTTCCTAGCAAGGAAGTGTTGCATTTACATTCATTTGAAGTGTAGACGAGGAATACATGACATTTCGCAAATCATATTATATCTTACCATGAAACATAGAAATGAGATGCGATATCGCGCTTTAAGAAGCATTAGAACTCTATTTCTACGATACCTAGACATCTGGAGACGCTATTACCCAGCAAGGAAGTGTCGCATTTACATTCATTTGAAGTGTAAACGAGGAATACATGACACTTCGCAAATCATATTATATCTTACCATGAAACATAGAAATGAGATGCGATATCGCGTTTTAAGAAGCATTAGATATGTATTGCTACGATACGTAGACATCTGCAAACGCTATTTCCTTGCTAGGAAGTGTCGCATTTAAATTCATTTGAAGTGTAGACGAGGAATACATAACACTTCGCAGATCATATTATACCTTACCATGAAACATAGAAATAAGATGCGATATCGCCTTTTAAGAAATATTAGAAATCTATTGCTACGATACGTAGACATCTGCAAACGCTATTTCCTAGCGAGGAAGTATCGCATTCACATTCATTTGAAGTGTAGACGAGGAATACATAACACTTCGCAAATCATGTTACATCTTACCATGAAACATAGAAATGAGATGCGATGTCGCGTTTTAAGAAGCATTAGAACTCTATTGCTACGATAGGTAGACATCTGCAAACGCTATTTCCTTGCAAGGAAGTGTCGCATTTACATTCATTTGAAGTGTAGACGAGGTATACATGACAATTCGCAAATCATATTATATCTTACCATGAAACATAGAAATGAGATGCGATATCGCGTTTTAAGAATCATATGAACTCTATTGCTACGATAAGTAGACATCTGCAGACGCTATTTCCTAGCAAGGAAGTGTCGCATTTACATTCATTTGAAGTGTAGACGAGGAATACATGACACTTCGCAAATCATATTATATCTTACCATGAAACATAGAAATGAGATGCGATATCGCGTTTTAAGAAGCATTATAAATCTATTGCTACGATACCTAGACATCTGCAGACGCTATTTCCTAGCAAAGAAGTGTCGCATTTACATTCATTTGAAGTGTAGTCGAGGAATACATGACACTTCGCAAATCATATTATATCTTACCATGAAACATAGAAATGAGATGCGATATCGCGTTCTAAGAGGCATTAGAAATCTATTGCTAAGATACGCAGACATCTGCAAAAGCTATTTCCTAGCAAGGAAGTGTCGCATTTACATTCATTTGAAGTGTAGACGAGGAATACATGACACTTCGCAAATAATATTATATCTTACCATGAAACATAGAAATGAGATGCGATATCGCGTTTTAAGAAGCATTAGAACTCTATAGCTACTATACCTAGACATCTGCAGACGCTATTTCCTAGCAAGGAAGTGTCGCATTTACATTCATTTGAAGTGTAGACGAGGAATACATGACACTTCGCAAATCATATTATATCATTCCATGAAACAGAAATGAGATGCGATATCGCGTTTTAAGAAGCATTAGAACCCTATTGCTACGATAGGTAGACATCTGCAAACGCTATTTCCTTGCAAGGAAGTGTCGCATTTACATTCATTTGAAGTGTAGACGAGGTATACATGACACTTCGCAAATCATATTATATCTTACCATGAAACATAAAAATGAGATGCGATATCGCGTTTGAAGAAGCATTAGAAATCTATTGCTACGATATGTAGACATCTGCAAACGCTATTTCCTTGCAAGGAAGTGTCGCACTTACATTCATTTGAAGTGTAGATGAGGTATACATGACACTTCGCAAATCATATTATATCTTACCATGAAACATAGAAATGAGATGCGATATCGCGTTTTAAGAATCATATGAACTTTATTGCTACGATACGTAGACATCTGCAAACGCTATTTCCTTGCAAGGAAGTGTCGCATTTACATTCATTTGAAGTGTATACGAGGAATACATAACAGTTCGCAAATCATATTATATCTTACCATGAAACATAGAAATGAGATGCGATATCGCGTTTTAAGAATCATATGAACTTTATTGCTACGATACGTAGACATCTGCAAACGCTATTTCCTTGCAAGGAAGTGTCGCATTTACATTCATTTGAAGTGTAGACGAGGAATACATGACACTTCGCAAATCATATTATATCTTACCATGAAACATAAAAATGAGATGCGATATCGCGTATTAAGAAGCATTAGAAATCTATTGCTACGATACGTAGACATCTGCAAACGCTATTTCCTTGCAAGGAAGTGTCGCATTTAAATTCATTTGAAGTGTAGACGAGGAATACATAACACTTCGCAAATCATATTATTCCTTACCATGAAACATAGAAATGAGATGCGATATCGCGTTTTAAGAAGTATTAGAAATCTATTGCTACGATACGTAGACATCTGCAAACGCTAATTCCTAGCGAGGAAGTATCGCATTCACATTCATTTGATGTGTAGACGAGGAATACATAACACTTCGCAAATTATATAATATCTTACCATGAAACATAGAAATGAGATGCGATATCGCGTTTTAAGAAGCATTAGAACTCTATAACTACGATACCTAGGCATCTGCAGACGCTATTTCCTAGCAAGGAAGTGTCGCATTTACATTCATTTGAAGTGTAGACGAGGAATACATGACACTTCGCAAATCATATTATATCTTACCATGTAACATAGAAATGCTATTGCTACGATAGGTAGACATCTGCAAACGCTATTTCCTTGCAAGAAAGTGTCGCATTTACATTCTTTTGAAGTGTAGACGAGGAATACATGACACTTCGCAAATCATATTATATCTTACCATGAAACATAGAAATGAGATGCGATATCGCGTTTTAAGAAGCATTAGAACTCTATTGCTACGATAGGTAGACATCTGCAAACGCAATTTCCTTGCAAGGAAGTGTCGCATTTACATTCATTTGAAGTGTAGACGAGGTATGCATGACACTTCGCAAATCATATTATATCTTATCATGAAACATAGAAATGAGATGCGATATCGCGTTTTAAGAATCATATGAACTCTATTGCTACGATACGTAGACATCTGCAAACGCTATTTCCTTGCAAGGAAGTGTCGCATTTACATTCATTTGAAGTGTATACGAGGAATACATAACAGTTCGCAAATCATATTATATCTTACCATGAAACATAGAAATGAGATGCGATATCGCGTTTTAAGAAGCATTATAAATCTATTGCTACGATACCTAGACATCTGCAGACGCTATTTCCTAGCAAGGAAGTGTCGCATTTACATTCATTTGAAGTGTAGTCGAGGAATACATGACACTTCGCAAATCATATTATATCTTACCATGAAACATAGAAATGAGATGCGATATCGCGTTTTAAGAGGCATTAGAAATCTATTGCTACGATACGTAGACATCTGCAAACGCTATTTCCTAGCAAGGAAGTGTCGCATTTACATCCATTTGAAGTGTAGACGAGGAATACATGACACTTCGCAAATCATATTATATCTTACCATGAAACATAGAAATGAGATGCGATATCGCGTTTTAAGAAGCATTAGAACACTATTGCTACGATACCTAGACATCTGCAGACGCTATTTCCTAGCAAGGAAGTGTCGCATTTACTTTCATTTGAAGTGTAGACGAGGAATACATGACACTTCGCAAATTATATAATATCTTACCATGAAACATAGAAATGAGATGCGATATCGCGTTTTAAGAAGCATTAAAACTCTATAGCAACGATACCTAGACATCTGCAGACGCTATTTCCTAGCATGGAAGTGTCGCATTTACATTCATTTGAAGTGTAGACGAGGAATACATGATACTTCGCAAATCATATTATATCTTACCATGAAACATAGAAATGAGATGCGATATCGCGTTTTAAGGAGCATTAGAACACTATTGCTACGATACCTAGACATCTGCAGACGCTATTTCCTGGCAAGGAATTGTCGCATTTACATTCATTTGAAGTGTAGACGAGGAATACATGACACTTCGCAAATCATATTATATCTTACCATGAAACAGAAATGAGATGCGATATCGCGTTTTAAGAAGCATTAGAACTCTATTGCTACGATAGGTAGACATCTGCAAACGCTATTTCCTTGCAAGGAAGTGTCGCATTTACATTCATTTGAAGTGTAGACGAGGAATACATGACACTTCGCAAATCATATTATATCTTACCATGAAACATAGAAATGAGATGCGATATCGCGTTTTAAGAAGCATTAGAACTCTATTGCTACGATAGGTAGACATCTGCAAACGCTATTTCCTTGCAAGGAAGTGTCGCATTTACGTTCATTTGAAGTGTAGACGAGGTATACATGACACTTCGCAAATCATATTATATCTTACCATGAAACATAAAAATGAGATGCGATATCGCGTTTTAAGAAGCATTAGAAATCTATTGCTACGATATGTAGACATCTGCAAACGCTATTTCCTTGCAAGGAAGTGTCGCATTTAAATTCATTTGAAGTGTAGACGAGGAATACATAACACTTCGCAAATCATATTATACCTTACCATGAAACATAAAAATGAGATGCGATATCGCGTTTTAAGAAGTATTAGAAATCTATTGCTACGATACGTAGACATCTGCAAACGCTATTTCCTAGCGAGGAAGTATCGCATTCACATTCATTTGAAGTGTAGACGAGGAATACATAACACTTCGCAAATCATTTTATATCTTACCATGAAACATAGAAATGAGATGTTTTGATGATATCGCGTTTTAAGGATCATATGAACTCTATTGCTGCGATACGTAGACATCTGCAAACGCTATTTCCTTGCAAGGAAGTGTCGCATTTACATTCATTTGAAGTGTAGACGAGGAATACATAACACTTCGCAAATTATATAATATCTTACCATGAAACATAGAAATGAGATGCGATATCGCGTTTTAAGAAGCATTAGAACTCTATTGCTACGATAGGTAGACATCTGCAAACGCTATTTCCTTGCAAGGAAGTGCCGCATTTACATTCATTTGAAGTGTAGACGAGGTATACATGACACTTCGCAAATCATATTATATCTTACCATGAAACATAGAAATGAGATGCGATATCGCGTTTTAAGAATCATATGAACTCTATTGCTACGATAAGTAGACATCTGCAAACGCTATTTCCTTGCAAGGAAGTGTCGCATTTACATTCATTTGAAGTGTAGACGAGGAATACATGACACTTCGCAAATCATATTATATCTTACCATGAAACAGAAATGAGATGCGATATCGCGTTTTAAGAAGCATTAGAACTCTATTGCTACGATAGGTAGACATCTGCAAACGCTATTTCCTTGCAAGGAAGTGTCGCATTTACATTCATTTGAAGTGTAGACGAGGAATACATGACACTTCGCAAATCATATTATATCTTACCATGAAACAGAAATGAGATGCGATATCGCGTTTTAAGAAGCATTAGAACTGTATTGCTGCGATAGGTAGACATCTGCAAACGCTATTTCCATGCAAGGAAGTGTCGCATTTACATTCATTTGAAGTGTAGACGAGGAATACATGACACTTCGCAAATAATATTATATCTTACCATGAAACATAGAAATGAGATGCGATATCGCGTTTTAAGAAGCATTAGAACACTATTGCTACGATACCTAGACATCTGCAGACGCTATTTCCTAGCAAGGAAGTGTCGCATTTACATTCATTTGAAGTGTAGGCGAGGAATACATGACACTTCGCAAATCATATTATATCTTACCATGAAACATAGAAATGAGATGCGATATCGCGTTTTAAGGAGCATTAGAACACTATTGCTACGATACCTAGACATCTGCAGACGCTATTTCCTGGCAAGGAATTGTCGCATTTACATTCATTTGAAGTGTAGACGAGGAATACATGACACTTCGCAAATCATATTATATCTTACCATGAAACAGAAATGAGATGCGATATCGCGTTTTAAGAAGCATTAGAACTCTATTGCTACGATAGGTAGACATCTGCAAACGCTATTTCCTTGCAAGAAAGTGTCGCATTTACATTCATTTGAAGTGTAGACGAGGAATACATGACACTTCGCAAATCATATTATATCTTACCATGAAACATAGAAATGAGATGCGATATCGCGTTTTAAGAAGCATTAGAACTCTATTGCTACGATAGGTAGACATCTGCAAACGCTATTTCCTTGCAAGGAAGTGTCGCATTTACGTTCATTTGAAGTGTAGACGAGGTATACATGACACTTCGCAAATCATATTATATCTTACCATGAAACATAGAAATGAGATGCGATATCGCGTTTTAAGAAGTATTAGAAATCTATTGCTACGATACGTAGACATCTGCAAACGCTATTTCCTAGCGAGGAAGTATCGCATTCACATTCATTTGAAGTGTAGACGAGGTATACATAACACTTCGCAAATCTTGTGATATCTTACCATGAAACATAGAAATGAGATGCGATATCGCGTTTTAAGAATCATATGAACTCTATTGCTGCGATACGTAGACATCTGCAAACGCTATTTCCTTGCAAGGAAGTGTCGCATTTACATTCATTTGAAGTGTAGACGAGGAATACATGACACTTCGCAAATAATATTATATCTTACCACGAAACATAGAAATGAGATGCGATATCGCGTTTTAAGAAGCATTATAAATCTATTGCTACGATACCTAGACATCTGCAGACGCTATTTCCTAGCAAGGAAGTGTCGCATTTACATTCATTTGAAGTGTAGTCGAGGAATACATGACACTTCGCAAATCATATTATATCTTACCATGAAACATAGAAATGAGATGCGATATCGCGTTTTAAAAGGCATTAGATCTCTATTGCTACGATAGGTAGACATCTGCAAACGCTATTTCCTTGCAAGGAAGTGTCGCATTTACATTCATTTGAAGTGTAGACGAGGAATACATGACACTTCCCAAATAATATTATATCTTACCATGAAACATAGAAATGAGATGCGATATCGCGTTTTAAGAAGCATTAGAACACTATTGCTACGATACCTAGACATCTGCAGACGCTATTTCCTAGCAAGGAAGTATCGCATTTACATCCATTTGAAGTGTAGACGAGGAATACATGACACTTCGCAAATCATATTATATCTTACCATGAAACATAGAAATGAGATGCGATATCGCGTTTTAAGAAGCATTAGAACACTATTGCTACGATACCTAGACATCTGCAGACGCCATTTCCTAGCAAGGAAGTGTTGCATTTACATTCATTTGAAGTGTAGACGAGGAATACATGACATTTCGCAAATCATATTATATCTTACCATGAAACATAGAAATGAGATGCGATATCGCGCTTTAAGAAGCATTAGAACTCTATTTCTACGATACCTAGACATCTGGAGACGCTATTACCCAGCAAGGAAGTGTCGCATTTACATTCATTTGAAGTGTAAACGAGGAATACATGACACTTCGCAAATCATATTATATCTTACCATGAAACATAGAAATGAGATGCGATATCGCGTTTTAAGAAGCATTAGATATGTATTGCTACGATACGTAGACATCTGCAAACGCTATTTCCTTGCTAGGAAGTGTCGCATTTAAATTCATTTGAAGTGTAGACGAGGAATACATAACACTTCGCAGATCATATTATACCTTACCATGAAACATAGAAATAAGATGCGATATCGCCTTTTAAGGAATATTAGAAATCTATTGCTACGATACGTAGACATCTGCAAACGCTATTTCCTAGCGAGGAAGTATCGCATTCACATTCATTTGAAGTGTAGACGAGGAATACATAACACTTCGCAAATCATGTTACATCTTACCATGAAACATAGAAATGAGATGCGATGTCGCGTTTTAAGAAGCATTAGAACTCTATTGCTACGATAGGTAGACATCTGCAAACGCTATTTCCTTGCAAGGAAGTGTCGCATTTACATTCATTTGAAGTGTAGACGAGGAATACATGACACTTCGCAAATCATATTATATCATTCCATGAAACAGAAATGAGATGCGATATCGCGTTTTAAGAAGCATTAGAACTCTATTGCTACGATAGGTAGACATCTGCAGACGCTATTTCCTTGCAAGGAAGTGTCGCATTTACATTCATTTGAAGTGTAGACGAGGAATACATGACACTTCGCAAATCATATTATATCTTACCATGAAACATAGAAATGAGATGCGATATCGCGTTTTAAGAAGCATTAGAACCCTATTGCTACGATAGGTAGACATCTGCAAACGCTATTTCCTTGCAAGGAAGTGTCGCACTTACATTCATTTGAAGTGTAGATGAGGTATACATGACACTTCGCAAATCATATTATATCTTACCATGAAACATAGAAATGAGATGCGATATCGCGTTTTAAGAATCATATGAACTTTATTGCTACGATACGTAGACATCTGCAAACGCTATTTCCTTGCAAGGAAGTGTCGCATTTACATTCATTTGAAGTGTATACGAGGAATACATAACAGTTCGCAAATCATATTATATCTTACCATGAAACATAGAAATGAGATGCGATATCGCGTTTTAAGAATCATATGAACTTTATTGCTACGATACGTAGACATCTGCAAACGCTATTTCCTTGCAAGGAAGTGTCGCATTTACATTCATTTGAAGTGTAGACGAGGAATACATGACACTTCGCAAATCATATTATATCTTACCATGAAACATAAAAATGAGATGCGATATCGCGTATTAAGAAGCATTAGAAATCTATTGCTACGATACGTAGACATCTGCAAACGCTATTTCCTTGCAAGGAAGTGTCGCATTTAAATTCATTTGAAGTGTAGACGAGGAATACATAACACTTCGCAAATCATATTATTCCTTACCATGAAACATAGAAATGAGATGCGATATCGCGTTTTAAGAAGTATTAGAAATCTATTGCTACGATACGTAGACATCTGCAAACGCTAATTCCTAGCGAGGAAGTATCGCATTCACATTCATTTGATGTGTAGACG
Organism: Xylocopa sonorina; assembly: GCF_050948175.1. Lineage (NCBI taxonomy): Eukaryota > Metazoa > Arthropoda > Insecta > Hymenoptera > Apidae > Xylocopa > Xylocopa sonorina. The sequence goes on from NW_027490090.1 coordinate 6,890,821, forward strand.
AGGAATACATAACACTTCGCAAATTATATAATATCTTACCATGAAACATAGAAATGAGATGCGATATCGCGTTTTAAGAAGCATTAGAACTCTATAACTACGATACCTAGGCATCTGCAGACGCTATTTCCTAGCAAGGAAGTGTCGCATTTACATTCATTTGAAGTGTAGACGAGGAATACATGACACTTCGCAAATCATATTATATCTTACCATGTAACATAGAAATGCTATTGCTACGATAGGTAGACATCTGCAAACGCTATTTCCTTGCAAGAAAGTGTCGCATTTACATTCTTTTGAAGTGTAGACGAGGAATACATGACACTTCGCAAATCATATTATATCTTACCATGAAACATAGAAATGAGATGCGATATCGCGTTTTAAGAAGCATTAGAACTCTATTGCTACGATAGGTAGACATCTGCAAACGCAATTTCCTTGCAAGGAAGTGTCGCATTTACATTCATTTGAAGTGTAGACGAGGTATGCATGACACTTCGCAAATCATATTATATCTTATCATGAAACATAGAAATGAGATGCGATATCGCGTTTTAAGAATCATATGAACTCTATTGCTACGATACGTAGACATCTGCAAACGCTATTTCCTTGCAAGGAAGTGTCGCATTTACATTCATTTGAAGTGTATACGAGGAATACATAACAGTTCGCAAATCATATTATATCTTACCATGAAACATAGAAATGAGATGCGATATCGCGTTTTAAGAGGCATTAGAAATCTATTGCTACGATACGTAGACATCTGCAAACGCTATTTCCTAGCAAGGAGGTGTCGCATTTACATTCATTTGAAGTGTAGACGAGGAATACATGACACTTCGCAAATAATATTATGTCTTACCATGAAACATAGAAATGAGATGCGATATCGCGTTTTAAGAAGCATTAGAACACTATTGCTACGATACCTAGACATCTGCAGACGCTATTTCCTAGCAAGGAAGTGTCGCATTTACATTCATTTGAAGTGTAGACGAGGAATACATGACACTTCGCAAATAATATTATATCTTACCATGAAACATAGAAATGAGATGCGATATCGCGTTTTAAGAAGCATTAGAACACTATTGCTACGATACCTAGACATCTGCAGACGCTATTTCCTAGCAAGGAAGTGTCGCATTTACTTTCATTTGAAGTGTAGACGAGGAATACATGACACTTCGCAAATTATATAATATCTTACCATGAAACATAGAAATGAGATGCGATATCGCGTTTTAAGAAGCATTAAAACTCTATAGCAACGATACCTAGACATCTGCAGACGCTATTTCCTAGCATGGAAGTGTCGCATTTACATTCATTTGAAGTGTAGACGAGGAATACATGATACTTCGCAAATCATATTATATCTTACCATGAAACATAGAAATGAGATGCGATATCGCGTTCTAAGAAGCATTAGAAATCTATTGCTACGATACGTAGACATCTGCAAACGCTACTTCCTTGCAAGGAAGTGTCGCATTTAAATTCATTTGAAGTGTAGACGAGGAATACATAACACTTCGCAAATCATATTATAACTTACCATGAAACATAGAAATGAGATGCGATATCGCGTTTTAAGAAGTATTAGAAATCTATTGCTACGATACGTAGACATCTGCAAACGCTATTTCCTAGCGAGGAAGTATCGCATTCACATTCATTTGAAGTGTAGACGAGGAATACATAACACTTCGCAAATCATGTTATATCTTACCATGAAACATAGAAATGAGATGCGATATCGCGTTTTAAGAATCATATGAACTCTATTGCTACGATACGTAGACATCTGCAAACGCTATTTCCTTGCAAGGATGTGTCGCATTTACATTCATTGTAGTGTAGACGAGGAATACATAACACTTCGCAAATTATATAATATCTTTCCATGAAACATAGGAATGAGATGCGATATCGCGTTTTAAGAAGCATCAGAACTCTATAGCTACGATACCTAGACATCTGCAGACGCTATTTCCTAGCAAGGAAGTGTCGCATTTACATTCATTTGAAGTGTAGACGAGGAATACATGACACTTCGCAAATAATATTATATCTTACCATGAAACATAGAAATGAGATGCGATATCGCGTTTTAAGAGGCATTAGAAATCTATTGCTACGATACGTAGACATCTGCAAACGCTATTTCCTAGCAAGGAGGTGTCGCATTTACATTCATTTGAAGTGTAGACGAGGAATACATGACACTTCGCAAATAATATTATGTCTTACCATGAAACATAGAAATGAGATGCGATATCGCGTTTTAAGAAGCATTAGAACACTATTGCTACGATACCTAGACATCTGCAGACGCTATTTCCTAGCAAGGAAGTGTCGCATTTACATTCATTTGAAGTGTAGACGAGGAATACATGACACTTCGCAAATAATATTATATCTTACCATGAAACATAGAAATGAGATGCGATATCGCGTTTTAAGAAGCATTAGAACACTATTGCTACGATACCTAGACATCTGCAGACGCTATTTCCTAGCAAGGAAGTGTCGCATTTACTTTCATTTGAAGTGTAGACGAGGAATACATGACACTTCGCAAATTATATAATATCTTACCATGAAACATAGAAATGAGATGCGATATCGCGTTTTAAGAAGCATTAAAACTCTATAGCAACGATACCTAGACATCTGCAGACGCTATTTCCTAGCATGGAAGTGTCGCATTTACATTCATTTGAAGTGTAGACGAGGAATACATGATACTTCGCAAATCATATTATATCTTACCATGAAACATAGAAATGAGATGCGATATCGCGTTCTAAGAAGCATTAGAAATCTATTGCTACGATACGTAGACATCTGCAAACGCTACTTCCTTGCAAGGAAGTGTCGCATTTAAATTCATTTGAAGTGTAGACGAGGAATACATAACACTTCGCAAATCATATTATACCTTACCATGAAACATAGAAATGAGATGCGATATCGCGTTTTAAGAAGTATTAGAAATCTATTGCTACGATACGTAGACATCTGCAAACGCTATTTCCTAGCGAGGAAGTATCGCATTCACATTCATTTGAAGTGTAGACGAGGAATACATAACACTTCGCAAATCATGTTATATCTTACCATGAAACATAGAAATGAGATGCGATATCGCGTTTTAAGAATCATATGAACTCTATTGCTACGATACGTAGACATCTGCAAACGCTATTTCCTTGCAAGGATGTGTCGCATTTACATTCATTGTAGTGTAGACGAGGAATACATAACACTTCGCAAATTATATAATATCTTTCCATGAAACATAGGAATGAGATGCGATATCGCGTTTTAAGAAGCATCAGAACTCTATAGCTACGATACCTAGACATCTGCAGACGCTATTTCCTAGCAAGGAAGTGTCGCATTTACATTCATTTGAAGTGTAGACGAGGAATACATGACACTTCGCAAATAATATTATATCTTACCATGAAACATAGAAATGAGATGCGATATCGCGTTTTAAGAGGCATTAGAAATCTATTGCTACGATACGTAGACATCTGCAAACGCTATTTCCTAGCAAGGAGGTGTCGCATTTACATTCATTTGAAGTGTAGACGAGGAATACATGACACTTCGCAAATAATATTATGTCTTACCATGAAACATAGAAATGAGATGCGATATCGCGTTTTAAGAAGCATTAGAACACTATTGCTACGATACCTAGACATCTGCAGACGCTATTTCCTAGCAAGGAAGTGTCGCATTTACATTCATTTGAAGTGTAGACGAGGAATACATGACACTTCGCAAATAATATTATATCTTACCATGAAACATAGAAATGAGATGCGATATCGCGTTTTAAGAAGCATTAGAACACTATTGCTACGATACCTAGACATCTGCAGACGCTATTTCCTAGCAAGGAAGTGTCGCATTTACTTTCATTTGAAGTGTAGACGAGGAATACATGACACTTCGCAAATTATATAATATCATACCATGAAACATAGAAATGAGATGCGATATCGCGTTTTAAGGAGCATTAAAACTCTATAGCAACGATACCTAGACATCTGCAGACGCTATTTCCTAGCATGGAAGTGTCGCATTTACATTCATTTGAAGTGTAGACGAGGAATACATGATACTTCGCAAATCATATTATATCTTACCATGAAACATAGAAATGAGATGCGATATCGCGTTCTAAGAAGCATTAGAAATCTATTGCTACGATACGTAGACATCTGCAAACGCTACTTCCTTGCAAGGAAGTGTCGCATTTAAATTCATTTGAAGTGTAGACGAGGAATACATAACACTTCGCAAATCATATTATACCTTACCATGAAACATAGAAATGAGATGCGATATCGCGTTTTAAGAAGTATTAGAAATCTATTGCTACGATACGTAGACATCTGCAAACGCTATTTCCTAGCGAGGAAGTATCGCATTCACATTCATTTGAAGTGTAGACGAGGAATACATAACACTTCGCAAATCATGTTATATCTTACCATGAAACATAGAAATGAGATGCGATATCGCGTTTTAAGAATCATATGAACTCTATTGCTACGATACGTAGACATCTGCAAACGCTATTTCCTTGCAAGGATGTGTCGCATTTACATTCATTGTAGTGTAGACGAGGAATACATAACACTTCGCAAATTATATAATATCTTTCCATGAAACATAGGAATGAGATGCGATATCGCGTTTTAAGAAGCATCAGAACTCTATAGCTACGATACCTAGACATCTGCAGACGCTATTTCCTAGCAAGGAAGTGTCGCATTTACATTCATTTGAAGTGTAGACGAGGAATACATGACACTTCGCAAATAATATTATATCTTACCATGAAACATAGAAATGAGATGCGATATCGCGTTTTAAGAGGCATTAGAAATCTATTGCTACGATACGTAGACATCTGCAAACGCTATTTCCTAGCAAGGAGGTGTCGCATTTACATTCATTTGAAGTGTAGACGAGGGATACATGACACTTCGCAAATAATATTATGTCTTACCATGAAACATAGAAATGAGATGCGATATCGCGTTTTAAGAAGCATTAGAACACTATTGCTACGATACCTAGACATCTGCAGACGCTATTTCCTAGCAAGGAAGTGTCGCATTTACATTCATTTGAAGTGTAGACGAGGAATACATGACACTTCGCAAATAATATTATATCTTACCATGAAACATAGAAATGAGATGCGATATCGCGTTTTAAGAAGCATTAGAACTCTATTTCTACGATACCTAGACATCTGCAGACGCTATTTCCTAGCAAGGAAGTGTCGCATTTACATTCATTTGAAGTGTAGACGAGGAATACATGACACTTCGCAAATCATATTATATCTTACCATGAAACATAGAAATGAGATGCGATACCGCGTTATAAGGAGCATTAGAAATCTATTGCTACGATACGTAGACATCTGCAAACGCTGTTTCCTAGCAAGGAGGTGTCGCATTTACATTCATTTGAAGTGTAGACGAGGAATACATGACACTTCGCAAATAATATTATATCTTACCATGAAACATAGAAATGGGACGCGATATCGCGTTTTAAGAAGCATTATAAATCTATTGCTACGATACCTAGACATCTGCAGACGCTATTTCCTAGCAAGGAAGTGTCGCATTTACATTCATTTGAAGTGTAGTTGAGAAATACATCACACTTCGCAAATCATATTATATCTTACCATGAAACATAGAAATGAGATGCGATATCGCGTTTTAAGAGGCATTAGAAATCTATTGCTACGATACGTAGACATCTGCAAACGCTATTTCCTAGCAAGGAAGTGTCGCATTTACATTCATTTGAAGTGTAGACGAGGAATACATGACACTTCGCAAATAATATTATATCTTACCATGAAACATAGGAATGAGATGCGATATCGCGTTTTAAGAAGCATTAGAACACTATTGCTACGATACCTAGACATCTGCAGACGCTATTTCCTAGCAAGGAAGTGTCTCATTTACATCCATTTGATGTGTAGACGAGGAATACATGACACTTCGCAAATCATATTATATCTTACCATGAAACATAGAAATGAGATGCGATATCGCGTTTTAAGAAGCATTAGAACTCTACTGCTACGATACGTAGACATCTGCAAACGCTATTTCCTTGCAAGGAAGTGTCGCATTTAAATTCATTTGAAGTGTAGACGAGGAATACATAACACTTCGCAAATCATGTTATATCTTACCATGAAACATAGAAATGGGCTGCGATATCGCGTTTTAAGGAGCATTGGAAATCTATTGCTACGATACGTAGACATCTGCAAACGCTGTTTCCTAGCAAGGAGGTGTCGCATTTACATTCATTTGAAGTGTAGACGAGGAATACATGACACTTCGCAAATAATATTATATCTTACCATGAAACATAGAAATGAGATGCGATGTCGCGTTTTAAGAAGCATTAGAACACTATTGCTACGATACCTAGACATCTGCAGACGCTATTTCCTAGCAAGGAAGTGTCGCATTTACATTCATTTGAAGTGTAGACGAGGAATACATGACACTTCGCAAATAATATTATATCTTACCATGAAACATAGAAATGAGATGCGATATCGCGTTTTAAGAAGCATTAGAACACTATTGCTACGATACCTAGACATCTGCAGACGCTATTTCCTAGCAAGGAAGTGTCGCATTTACATTCATTTGAAGTGTAGACGAGGAATACATGACACTTCGCAAATCATATTATATCTTACCATGAAACATAGAAATGAGATGCGATATCGCGTTTTAAGAAGCATTAGAACACTATTGCTACGATACCTAGACATCTGCAGACGCTATTTCCTAGCAAGGAATTGTCGCATTTACATTCATTTGAAGTGTAGACGAGGAATACATGACACTTCGCAAATCATATTATATCCTACCATGAAACATAGAAATGAGATGCGATATCGCGTTTTAAGAAGCATTAGAGCACTATTGCTACGATACCTAGACATCTGCAGACGCTATTTCCTTGCAAGGAAGTGTCGCATTTACATTCATTTGAATCGTAGACGAGGAATGCATAACACTTCGCAATGAATATTATATCTTATCATGAAACGTAGATATGAGATGCAATATCTCGTTATAAGAAGCATTTGAACTCTATTTCTACGATACCTAGACATCTGCAGACGCTATTTCCTAGCAAGGAAGTGTCGCATTTACATTCATTTGAAGTGTAGACGAGGAATACATGACACTTCGCAAATCATATTATATCTTACCATGAAACATAGAAATGAGATGCAATATCGCGTTTTAAGGAGCATTAGAAATCTATTGCTACGATACGTAGACATCTGCAAACGCTATTTCCTTGCAAGGAAGTGTCGCATTTAAATTCATTTGAAGTGTGGACGAGGAATACATAACACTTCGCAAATCATGTTATATCTTACCATGAAACATAGAAATGAGATGCGATATCGCGTTTTAAGAATCATATGAACCCTATTGTTACGATACGTAGACATCTGCAAACGCTATTTCCTTGCAAGGAAGTGTGGCATTTACATTCATTTGAAGTGTAGACGAGGAATACATAACAGATCGCAAATCATATTATATCTTACCATGAAACATAGAAATGAGATGCGATATCGCGTTTTAAGAAGCATTAGAACTCTATTGCTACGTTACCTAGACATCTGCAGACGGTATTTCCTAGCAAGGAAGTGTCGCATTTACATTCATTTGAAGTGTAGACGAGGAATACATGACACTTCGCAAATCATATTATATCTTACCATGAAACATAGAAATGAGATGCGATATCGCGTTTTAAGAAGCATTAGAAATCTATTGCTACGATACGTAGACATCTGCAAACGCTATTTCCTAGCAAGGAAGTGTCGCATTTACATTCATTTGAAGTGTAGACGAGGAATACATGACACTTCGCAAATCATATTATATCTTACCATGAAACATAGAAATGAGATGCGATATCGCGTTTTAAGAAGCATTAGAGCACTATTGCTACGATACCTAGGCATCTGCAGACGCTATTTCCTAGCAAGGAAGTGTCGCATTTACATTCACTTGAAGTGTAGACGAGGAATACATGACACTTCGCAAATCATATTATATCTTACCATGAAACATAAAAATGAGATGCGATATCGCGTATTAAGAAGCATTAGAAATCTATTGCTACGATACCTAGACATCTGCAGACGCTATTTCCTAGCAAGGAAGTGTCGCATTTACATTCATTTGAAGTGTAGACGTGGAATACATGACACTTCGCAAATCATATTATATCTTACCATGAAACATAGAAATGAGATGCGATATCGCGTTTTAAGGAGCATTAGAAATCTATTGCTACGATACGTAGACATCTGCAAACGCTATTTCCTTGCAAGGAAGTGTCGCATTTACATTCATTTGAAGTGTAGACGAGGAATACATGACACTCCGCAAATCATATTATATCTTACCACGAAACATAGAAATGAGATGCGACATCGCGTTTTAAGAAGCATTAGAACTCTATTTCTACGATACCTAGACATCTGCAGACGCTATTTCCTAGCAAGGAAGTGTCGCATTTACATTCATTTGAAGTGTAGACGAGGAATACATAACACTTCGCAAATCATATTATATCTTACCATGAAACATAAAAATGAGATGCGATATCGCGTATTAAGAAGCATTAGAAATCTATTGCTACGATACCTAGACATCTGCAGACGCTATTTCCTAGCAAGGAAGTGTCGCATTTACATTCATTTGAAGTGTAGACGAGGAATACATGACACTTCGCAAATCATATTATATCTTACCATGAAACATAGAAATGAGTTGCGATATCGCGTTTTAAGAAGCATTAGAACTCTATAGCTACGATACCTAGACATCTGCAGACGCTATTTCCTAGCAAGGAAGTGTCGCATTTACATTCATTTGAAGTGTAGACGAGGAATACATGACACTTCTCAAATCATATTATATCTTACCATGAAACATAGAAATGAGATGCGATATCGCGTTTTAAGGAGCATTAGAAATCTATTGCTACGATACGTAGACATCTGCAAACGCTATTTCCTTGCAAGGAAGTGTCGCATTTAAATTCATTTGAAGTGTGGACGAGGAATACATAACACTTCGCAAATCATGTTATATCTTACCATGAAACATAGAAATGGGAAGCGATATCGCGTTTTAAGAATCATATGAACTCTAATGTTACGATACGTAGACATCTGCAAACGCTATTTCCTTGCAAGGAAGTGTCGCATTTACATTCATTTGAAGTGTAGACGAGGAATACATAACAGATCGCAAATCATATTATATCTTACCATGAAACATAGAAATGAGATGCGATATCGCGTTTTAGGAAGCATTAGAACTCTATTGCTACGTTACCTAGACATCTGCAGACGGTATTTCCTAGCAAAGAAGTGTCGCATTTACATTCATTTGAAGTGTAGACGTGGAATACATGACACTTCGCAAATCATATTATATCTTACCATCGAACGTAGAAATGAGATGCGATATCGCGTTTTAAGAAGCATTAGAACTCTATTGCTACGATACGCAGACATCTGCAAACGCTATTTCCTAGCAAGGAAGTGTCGCATTTACATTCATTTGAAGTGTAGACGAGGAATACATAACACTTCGCAAATCATGTTATATCTTACCATGAAACATAGAAATGAGATGCGATATCGCGTTTTAAGAATCATATGAACTCTAATGTTACGATACGTAGACATCTGCAAACGCTATTTCCTTGCAAGGAAGTGTCGCATTTACATTCATTTGAAGTGTAGATGAGGAATACATGACACTTCGCAAATCATATTATATCTTACCACGAAACATAGAAATGAGATGCGATATCGCGTTTTAAGAAGCATTAGAACTCTATTTCTACGATACCTAGACATCTGCAGACGTTATTTCCTAGCAAGGAAGTGTCGCATTTACATTCATTTGAAGTGTGGACGAGGAATACATAACACTTCGCAAATCATGTTATATCTTACCATGAAACATAGAAATGAGATGCGATATCGCGTTTTAAGAATCATATGAACTCTATTGTTACGATACGTAGACATCTGCAAACGCTATTTCCTTGCAAGGAAGTGTCGCATTTACATTCATTTGAAGTGTAGACGAGGAATACATAACAGATCGCAAATCATACTATATCTTACCATGAAACATAGAAATGAGATGCTATATCGCGTTTTAAGAAGCATTAGAACTCTATTGCTACGTTACCTAGACATCTGCAGACGGTATTTCCTAGCAAGGAAGTGTCGCATTTACATTCATTTGAAGTGTAGACGAGGAATACATGACACTTCACAAATCATATTATATCTTACCATGAAACATAGAAATGAGATGCGATATCGCGTTTTAAGAAGCATTAGAAATCTATTGCTACGATACGTAGACATCTGCAAACGCTATTTCCTAGCAAGGAAGTGTCGCATTTACATTCATTTGAAGTGTAGACGAGGAATACATGACACTTCGCAAATCATATTATATCTTACCATGAAACATAGAAATGAGATGCGATATCGCGTTTTAAGAAGCATTAGAGCACTATTGCTACGATACCTAGACATCTGCAAACGCTATTTCCTTGCAAGGAAGTGTCGCATTTACATTCATTTGAATCGTAGACGAGGAATGCATAACACTTCGCAATGAATATTATATCTTATCATGAAACGTAGATATGAGATGCAATATCTCGTTATAAGAAGCATTTGAACTCTATTTCTACGATACCTAGACATCTGCAGACGCTATTTCCTAGCAAGGAAGTGTCGCATTTACATTCATTTGAAGTGTAGACGAGGAATACATGACACTTCGCAAATCATATTATATCTTACCATGAAACATAGAAATGAGATGCGATATCGCGTTTTAAGGAGCATTAGAAATCTATTGCTACGATACGTAGACATCTGCAAACGCTATTTCCTTGCAAGGAAGTGTCGCATTTAAATTCATTTGAAGTGTGGACGAGGAATACATAACACTTCGCAAATCATGTTATATCTTACCATGAAACATATAAATGAGATGCGATATCGCGTTTTAAGAATCATATGAACCCTATTGTTACGATACGTAGACATCTGCAAACGCTATTTCCTTGCAAGGAAGTGTGGCATTTACATTCATTTGAAGTGTAGACGAGGAATACATAACAGATCGCAAATCATATTATATCTTACCATGAAACATAGAAATGAGATGCGATATCGCGTTTTAAGAAGCATTAGAACTCTATTGCTACGTTACCTAGACATCTGCAGACGGTATTTCCTAGCAAGGAAGTGTCGCATTTACATTCATTTGAAGTGTAGACGAGGAATACATGACACTTCGCAAATCATATTATATCTTACCATGAAACATAGAAATGAGATGCGATATCGCGTTTTAAGAAGCATTAGAAATCTATTGCTACGATACGTAGACATCTGCAAACGCTATTTCCTAGCAAGGAAGTGTCGCATTTACATTCATTTGAAGTGTAGACGAGGAATACATGACACTTCGCAAATCATATTATATCTTACCATGAAACATAGAAATGAGATGCGATATCGCGTTTTAAGAAGCATTAGAGCACTATTGCTACGATACCTAGGCATCTGCAGACGCTATTTCCTAGCAAGGAAGTGTCGCATTTACATTCACTTGAAGTGTAGACGAGGAATACATGACACTTCGCAAATCATATTATATCTTACCATGAAACATAAAAATGAGATGCGATATCGCGTATTAAGAAGCATTAGAAATCTATTGCTACGATACCTAGACATCTGCAGACGCTATTTCCTAGCAAGGAAGTGTCGCATTTACATTCATTTGAAGTGTAGACGTGGAATACATGACACTTCGCAAATCATATTATATCTTACCATGAAACATAGAAATGAGATGCGATATCGCGTTTTAAGGAGCATTAGAAATCTATTGCTACGATACGTAGACATCTGCAAACGCTATTTCCTTGCAAGGAAGTGTCGCATTTACATTCATTTGAAGTGTAGACGAGGAATACATGACACTCCGCAAATCATATTATATCTTACCACGAAACATAGAAATGAGATGCGACATCGCGTTTTGAGAAGCATTAGAACTCTATTTCTACGATACCTAGACATCTGCAGACGCTATTTCCTAGCAAGGAAGTGTCGCATTTACATTCATTTGAAGTGTAGACGAGGAATACATAACACTTCGCAAATCATATTATATCTTACCATGAAACATAAAAATGAGATGCGATATCGCGTATTAAGAAGCATTAGAAATCTATTGCTACGATACCTAGACATCTGCAGATGCTATTTCCTAGCAAGGAAGTGTCGCATTTACATTCATTTGAAGTGTAGACGAGGAATACATGACACTCCGCAAATCATATTATATCTTACCACGAAACATAGAAATGAGATGCGATATCGCGTTTTAAGAAGCATTAGAACTCTATTTCTACGATACCTAGACATCTGCAGACGCTATTTCCTAGCAAGGAAGTGTCGCATTTACATTCATTTGAAGTGTAGACGAGGAATACATAACACTTCGCAAATCATATTATATCTTACCATGAAACATAAAAATGAGATGCGATATCGCGTATTAAGAAGCATTAGAAATCTATTGCTACGATACCTAGACATCTGCAGACGCTATTTCCTAGCAAGGAAGTGTCGCATTTACATTCATTTGAAGTGTAGACGAGGAATACATGACACTTCGCAAATCATATTATATCTTACCATGAAACATAGAAATGAGTTGCGATATCGCGTTTTAAGAAGCATTAGAACTCTATAGCTACGATACCTAGACATCTGCAGACGCTATTTCCTAGCAAGGAAGTGTCGCATTTACATTCATTTGAAGTGTAGACGAGGAATACATGACACTTCTCAAATCATATTATATCTTACCATGAAACATAGAAATGAGATGCGATATCGCGTTTTAAGGAGCATTAGAAATCTATTGCTACGATACGTAGACATCTGCAAACGCTATTTCCTTGCAAGGAAGTGTCGCATTTAAATTCATTTGAAGTGTGGACGAGGAATACATAACACTTCGCAAATCATGTTATATCTTACCATGAAACATAGAAATGGGAAGCGATATCGCGTTTTAAGAATCATATGAACTCTAATGTTACGATACGTAGACATCTGCAAACGCTATTTCCTTGCAAGGAAGTGTCGCATTTACATTCATTTGAAGTGTAGACGAGGAATACATAACAGATCGCAAATCATATTATATCTTACCATGAAACATAGAAATGAGATGCGATATCGCGTTTTAGGAAGCATCAGAACTCTATTGCTACGTTACCTAGACATCTGCAGACGGTATTTCCTAGCAAAGAAGTGTCGCATTTACATTCATTTGAAGTGTAGACGTGGAATACATGACACTTCGCAAATCATATTATATCTTACCATCGAACGTAGAAATGAGATGCGATATCGCGTTTTAAGAAGCATTAGAACTCTATTGCTACGATACGCAGACATCTGCAAACGCTATTTCCTAGCAAGGAAGTGTCGCATTTACATTCATTTGAAGTGTAGACGAGGAATACATAACACTTCGCAAATCATGTTATATCTTACCATGAAACATAGAAATGAGATGCGATATCGCGTTTTAAGAATCATATGAACTCTAATGTTACGATACGTAAACATCTGCAAACGCTATTTCCTTGCAAGGAAGTGTCGCATTTACATTCATTTGAAGTGTAGATGAGGAATACATGACACTTCGCAAATCATATTATATCTTACCACGAAACATAGAAATGAGATGCGATATCGCGTTTTAAGAAGCATTAGAACTCTATTTCTACGATACCTAGACATCTGCAGACGCTATTTCCTAGCAAGGAAGTGTCGCGTTTACATTCATTTGAAGTGTGGACGAGGAATACATAACACTTCGCAAATCATGTTATATCTTACCATGAAACATAGAAATGAGATGCGATATCGCGTTTTAAGAATCATATGAACTCTATTGTTACGATACGTAGACATCTGCAAACGCTATTTCCTTGCAAGGAAGTGTCGCATTTACATTCATTTGAAGTGTAGACGAGGAATACATAACAGATCGCAAATCATACTATATCTTACCATGAAACATAGAAATGAGATGCTATATCGCGTTTTAAGAAGCATTAGAACTCTATTGCTACGTTACCTAAACATCTGCAGACGGTATTTCCTAGCAAGGAAGTGTCGCATTTACATTCATTTGAAGTGTAGACGAGGAATACATGACACTTCACAAATCATATTATATCTTACCATGAAACATAGAAATGAGATGCGATATCGCGTTTTAAGAAGCATTAGAAATCTATTGCTACGATACGTAGACATCTGCAAACGCTATTTCCTAGCAAGGAAGTGTCGCATTTACATTCATTTGAAGTGTAGACGAGGAATACATGACACTTCGCAAATCATATTATATCTTACCATGAAACATAGAAATGAGATGCGATATCGCGTTTTAAGAAGCATTAGAGCACTATTGCTACGATACCTAGACATCTGCAAACGCTATTTCCTTGCAAGGAAGTGTCGCATTTACATTCATTTGAATCGTAGACGAGGAATGCATAACACTTCGCAATGAATATTATATCTTATCATGAAACGTAGATATGAGATGCAATATCTCGTTATAAGAAGCATTTGAACTCTATTTCTACGATACCTAGACATCTGCAGACGCTATTTCCTAGCAAGGAAGTGTCGCATTTACATTCATTTGAAGTGTAGACGAGGAATACATGACACTTCGCAAATCATATTATATCTTACCATGAAACATAGAAATGAGATGCGATATCGCGTTTTAAGGAGCATTAGAAATCTATTGCTACGATACGTAGACATCTGCAAACGCTATTTCCTTGCAAGGAAGTGTCGCATTTAAATTCATTTGAAGTGTGGACGAGGAATACATAACACTTCGCAAATCATGTTATATCTTACCATGAAACATATAAATGAGATGCGATATCGCGTTTTAAGAATCATATGAACCCTATTGTTACGATACGTAGACATCTGCAAACGCTATTTCCTTGCAAGGAAGTGTGGCATTTACATTCATTTGAAGTGTAGACGAGGAATACATAACAGATCGCAAATCATATTATATCTTACCATGAAACATAGAAATGAGATGCGATATCGCGTTTTAAGAAGCATTAGAACTCTATTGCTACGTTACCTAGACATCTGCAGACGGTATTTCCTAGCAAGGAAGTGTCGCATTTACATTCATTTGAAGTGTAGACGAGGAATACATGACACTTCGCAAATCATATTATATCTTACCATGAAACATAGAAATGAGATGCGATATCGCGTTTTAAGAGGCATTAGAAATCTATTGCTACGATACCTAGACATCTGCAGATGCTATTTCCTAGCAAGGAAGTGTCGCATTTACATTCATTTGAAGTGTAGACGAGGAATACATGACACTTCGCAAATCATATTATATCTTACCACGAAACATAGAAATGAGATGCGATATCGCGTTTTAAGAAGCATTAGAACTCCATTTCTACGATACCTAGACATCTGCAGACGCTATTTCCTAGCAAGGAAGTGTCGCATTTACATTCATTTGAAGTGTGGACGAGGAATACATAACACTTCGCAAATCATGTTATATCTTACCATGAAACATAGAAATGAGATGCGATATCGCGTTTTAAGAATCATATGAACTCTATTGTTACGATACGTAGACATCTGCAAACGCTATTTCCTTGCAAGGAAGTGTCGCATTTACATTCATTTGAAGTGTAGACGAGGAATACATGACACTTCGCAAATCATATTATATCTTACCATGAAACATAGAAATGAGATACGATATCGCGTTTTAAGAAGCATTAGAGCACTATTGCTACGATACCTAGACATCTGCAAACGCTATTTCCTTGCAAGGAAGTGTCGCATTTACATTCATTTGAATCGTAGACGAGGAATGCATAACACTTCGCAATGAATATTATATCTTATCATGAAACGTAGATATGAGATGCAATATCTCGTTATAAGAAGCATTTGAACTCTATTTCTACGATACCTAGACATCTCCAGACGCTATTTCCTAGCAAGGAAGTGTCGCATTTACATTCATTTGAAGTGTAGACGAGGAATACATGACACTTCGCAAATCATATTATATCTTACCATGAAACATAAAAATGAGATGCGATATCGCGTATTAAGAAGCATTAGAAATCTATTGCTACGATACCTAGACATCTGCAGACGCTATTTCCTAGCAAGGAAGTGTCGCATTTACATTCATTTGAAGTGTAGACGAGGAATACATGACACTTCGCAAATCATATTATATCTTACCATGAAACATAGAAATGAGATGCGATATCGCGTTTTAAGAAGCATTAGAGCACTATTGCTACGATACCTAGGCATCTGCAGACGCTATTTCCTAGCAAGGAAGTGTCGCATTTACATTCACTTGAAGTGTAGACGAGGAATACATGACACTTCGCAAATCATATTATATCTTACCATGAAACATAGAAATGAGATACGATATCGCGTTTTAAGAAGCATTAGAGCACTATTGCTACGACACCTAGACATCTGCAAACGCTATTTCCTTGCAAGGAAGTGTCGCATTTACATTCATTTGAATCGTAGACGAGGAATGCATAACACTTCGCAATGAATATTATATCTTATCATGAAACGTAGATATGAGATGCAATATCTCGTTATAAGAAGCATTTGAACTCTATTTCTACGATACCTAGACATCTGCAGACGCTATTTCCTAGCAAGGAAGTGTCGCATTTACATTCATTTGAAGTGTAGACGAGGAATACATGACACTTCGCAAATCATATTATATCTTACCATGAAACATAGAAATGAGATGCGATATCGCGTTTTAAGGAGCATTAGAAATCTATTGCTACGATACGTAGACATCTGCAAACGCTATTTCCTTGCAAGGAAGTGTCGCATTTAAATTCATTTGAAGTGTGGACGAGGAATACATAACACTTCGCAAATCATGTTATATCTTACCATGAAACATAGAAATGAGATGCGATATCGCGTTTTAAGAATCATATGAACCCTATTGTTACGATACGTTGACATCTGCAAACGCTATTTCCTTGCAAGGAAGTGTGGCATTTACATTCATTTGAAGTGTAGACGAGGAATACATAACAGATCGCAAATCATATTATATCTTACCATGAAACATAGAAATGAGATGCGATATCGCGTTTTAAGAAGCATTAGAACTCTATTGCTACGTTACCTAGACATCTGCAGACGGTATTTCCTAGCAAGGAAGTGTCGCATTTACATTCATTTGAAGTGTAGACGAGGAATACATGACACTTCGCAAATCATATTATATCTTACCATGAAACATAGAAATGAGATGCGATATCGCGTTTTAAGAAGCATTAGAAATCTATTGCTACGATACGTAGACATCTGCAAACGCTATTTCCTAGCCAGGAAGTGTCGCATTTACATTCATTTGAAGTGTAGACGAGGAGTACATGACACTTCGCAAATCATATTATATCTTACCATGAAACATAGAAATGAGATGCGATATCGCGTTTTAAGAAGCATTAGAGCACTATTGCTACGATACCTAGGCATCTGCAGACGCTATTTCCTTGCAAGGAAGTGTCGCATTTACATTCATTTGAAGTGTAGACGAGGAATACATGACACTCCGCAAATCATATTATATCTTACCACGAAACATAGAAATGAGATGCGATATCGCGTTTTAAGAAGCATTAGAACTCTATTTCTACGATACCTAGACATCTGCAGACGCTATTTCCTAGCAAGGAAGTGTCGCATTTACATTCATTTGAAGTGTAGACGAGGAATACATAACACTTCGCAAATCATATTATATCTTACCATGAAACATAAAAATGAGATGCGATATCGCGTATTAAGAAGCATTAGAAATCTATTGCTACGATACCTAGACATCTGCAGATGCTATTTCCTAGCAAGGAAGTGTCGCATTTACATTCATTTGAAGTGTAGACGAGGAATACATGACACTTCGCAAATCATATTATATCTTACCATGAAACATAGAAATGAGATGCGATATCGCGTTTTAAGAAGCATTAGAAATCTATTGCTACGATACGTAGACATCTGCAAACGCTATTTCCTTGCAAGGAAGTGTCGCATTTAAATTCATTTGAAGTGTGGACGAGGAATACATAACACTTCGCAAATCATGTTATATCTTACCATGAAACATAGAAATGAGATGCGATATCGCGTTTTAAGAATCATATGAACTCTATTGTTACGATACGTAGACATCTGCAAACGCTATTTCCTTGCAAGGAAGTGTCGCATTTACATTCATTTGAAGTGTAGACGAGGAATACATAACAGATCGCAAATCATACTATATCTTACCATGAAACATAGAAATGAGATGCTATATCGCGTTTTAAGAAGCATTAGAACTCTATTGCTACGTTACCTAGACATCTGCAGACGGTATTTCCTAGCAAGGAAGTGTCGCATTTACATTCATTTGAAGTGTAGACGAGGAATACATGACACTTCGCAAATCATATTATATCTTACCATGAAACATAGAAATGAGATGCGATATCGCGTTTTAAGAAGCATTAGAAATCTATTGCTACGATACGTAGACATCTGCAAACGCTATTTCCTAGCAAGGAAGTGTCGCATTTACATTCATTTGAAGTGTAGACGAGGAATACATGACACTTCGCAAATCATATTATATCTTACCATGAAACATAGAAATGAGATGCGATATCGCATTTTAAGAAGCATTAGAGCACTATTGCTACGATACCTAGGCATCTGCAGACGCTATTTCCTAGCAAGGAAGTGTCGCATTTACATTCACTTGAAGTGTAGACGAGGAATACATGACACTTCGCAAATCATATTATATCTTACCATGAAACATAGAAATGAGATGCGATATCGCGTTTTAAGAAGCATTAGAAATCTATTGCTACGATACCTAGACATCTGCAGACGCTATTTCCTAGCAAGGAAGTGTCGCATTTACATTCATTTGAAGTGTGGACGAGGAATACATGACACTTCGCAAATCATATTATATCTTACCATGAAACATAAAAATGAGATGCGATATCGCGTATTAAGAAGCATTAGAAATCTAGTGCTACGATACCTAGGCATCTGCAGACGCTATTTCCTAGCAAGGAAGTGTCGCATTTACATTCACTTGAAGTGTAGACGAGGAATACATGACACTTCGCAAATCATATTATATCTTACCATGAAACATAGAAATGAGATGCGATATCGCGTTTTAAGAAGCATTAGAAATCTATTGCTACGATACGTAGACATCTGCAAACGCTATTTCCTTGCAAGGAAGTGTCGCATTTAAATTCATTTGAAGTGTGGACGAGGAATACATAACACTTCGCAAATCATGTTATATCTTACCATGAAACATAGAAATGAGATGCGATATCGCGTTTTAAGAATCATATGAACTCTATTGTTACGATACGTAGACATCTGCAAACGCTATTTCCCTGCAAGGTAGTGTGGCATTTACATTCATTTGAAGTGTAGACGAGGAGTACATAACAGATCGCAAATCATATTATATCTTACCATGAAACATAGAAATGAGATGCGATATCGCGTTTTAGGAAGCATTAGAACTCTATTGCTACGTTATCTAGACATCTGCAGACGGTATTTCCTAGCAAGGAAGTGTCGCATTTACATTCATTTGAAGTGTAGACGAGGAATACATGACACTTCGCAAATCATATTATATCTTACCATGAAACATAGAAATGAGATGCGATATCGCGTTTTAAGAAGCATTAGAAATCTATTGCTACGATACGTAGACATCTGCAAACGCTATTTCCTAGCAAGGAAGTGTCGCATTTACATTCATTTGAAGTGTAGACGAGGAATACATGACACTTCGCAAATCATATTATATCTTACCATGAAACATAGAAATGAGATGCGATATCGCGTTTTAAGAAGCATTAGAGCACTATTGCTACGATACCTAGGCATCTGCAGACGCTATTTCCTAGCAAGGAAGTGTCGCATTTACATTCACTTGAAGTGTAGACGAGGAATACATGACACTTCGCAAATCATATTATATCTTACCATGAAACATAGAAATGAGATGCGATATCGCGTTTTAAGAAGCATTAGAAATCTATTGCTACGATACGTAGACATCTGCAAATGCTATTTCCTAGCAAGGAAGTGTCGCATTTACATTCATTTGAAGTGTAGACGAGGAATACATAACACTTCGCAAATCATATTATATCTTACCATGAAACATAAAAATGAGATGCGATATCGCGTATTAAGAAGCATTAGAAATCTAGTGCTACGATACCTAGGCATCTGCAGACGCTATTTCCTAGCAAGGAAGTGTCGCATTTACATTCACTTGAAGTGTAGACGAGGAATACATGACACTTCGCAAATCATATTATATCTTACCATGAAACATAGAAATGAGATGCGATATCGCGTTTTAAGAAGCATTAGAAATCTATTGCTACGATACGTAGACATCTGCAAACGCTATTTCCTTGCAAGGAAGTGTCGCATTTAAATTCATTTGAAGTGTGGACGAGGAATACATAACACTTCGCAAATCATGTTATATCTTACCATGAAACATAGAAATGAGATGCTATATCGCGTTTTAAGAAGCATTAGAACTCTATTGCTACGTTACCTAGACATCTGCAGACGGTATTTCCTAGCAAGGAAGTGTCGCATTTACATTCATTTGAAGTGTAGACGAGGAATACATGACACTTCGCAAATCATATTATATCTTACCATGAAACATAGAAATGAGATGCGATATCGCGTTTTAAGAAGCATTAGAAATCTATTGCTACGATACGTAGACATCTGCAAACGCTATTTCCTAGCAAGGAAGTGTCGCATTTACATTCATTTGAAGTGTAGACGAGGAATACATGACACTTCGCAAATCATATTATATCTTACCATGAAACATAGAAATGAAATGCGATATCGCGTTTTAAGAAGCATTAGAGCACTATTGCTACGATACCTAGGCATCTGCAGACGCTATTTCCTAGCAAGGAAGTGTCGCATTTACATTCCCTTGAAGAGTAGACGAGGAATACATGACACTTCGCAAATCATATTATATCTTACCATGAAACATAGAAATGAGATGCGATATCGCGTTTTAAGAAGCATTAGAAATCTATTGCTACGATACGTAGACATCTGCAAATGCTATTTCCTTGCAAGGAAGTGTCGCATTTACATTCATTTGAAGTGTAGACGAGGAATTCATAACAGTTCGCAAATCATATTATATCTTACCATGAAACATAGAAATGAGATGCGATATCGCGTTTTAAGAAGCATTAGAACTCTATTGCTACGTTACCTAGACATCTGCAGACGGTATTTCCTAGCAAGGAAGTGTCGCATTTACATTCATTTGAAGTGTAGACGAGGAATACATGACACTTCGCAAATCATATTATATCTTACCATGAAACATAGAAATGAGATGCGATATCGCGTTTTAAGAAGCATTAGAAATCTATTGCTACGATACGTAGACATCTGCAAACGCTATTTCCTAGCAAGGAAGTGTCGCATTTACATTCATTTGAAGTGTAGACGAGGAATACATGACACTTCGCAAATCATATTATATCTTACCATGAAACATAGAAATGAGATGCGATATCGCGTTTTAAGAAGCATTAGAGCACTATTGCTACGATACCTAGGCATCTGCAGACGCTATTTCCTAGCAAGGAAGTGTCGCATTTACATTCACTTGAAGTGTAGACGAGGAATACATGACACTTCGCAAATCATATTATATCTTACCATGAAACATAGAAATGAGATGCGATATCGCGTTTTAAGAAGCATTAGAAATCTATTGCTACGATACCTAGACATCTGCAGACGCTATTTCCTAGCAAGGAAGTGTCGCATTTACATTCATTTGAAGTGTGGACGAGGAATACATGACACTTCGCAAATCATATTATATCTTACCATGAAACATAAAAATGAGATGCGATATCGCGTATTAAGAAGCATTAGAAATCTAGTGCTACGATACCTAGGCATCTGCAGACGCTATTTCCTAGCAAGGAAGTGTCGCATTTACATTCACTTGAAGTGTAGACGAGGAATACATGACACTTCGCAAATCATATTATATCTTACCATGAAACATAGAAATGAGATGCGATATCGCGTTTTAAGAAGCATTAGAACTCTATTGCTACGTTACCTAGACATCTGCGGACGGTATTTCCTAGCAAGGAAGTGTCGCATTTACATTCATTTGAAGTGTAGACGAGGAATACATGACACTTCGCAAATCATATTATATCTTACCATGAAACATAGAAATGAGATGCGTTATCGCGTTTTAAGAAGCATTAGAAATCTATTGCTACGATACGTAGACATCTGCAAACGCTATTTCCTAGCAAGGAAGTGTCGCATTTACATTCATTTGAAGTGTAGACGAGGAATACATGACACTTCGCAAATCATATTATATCTTACCATGAAACATAGAAATGAGATGCGATATCGCGTTTTAAGAAGCATTAGAGCACTATTGCTACGATACCTAGGCATCTGCAGACGCTATTTCCTAGCAAGGAAGTGTCGCATTTACATTCACTTGAAGAGTAGACGAGGAATACATGACACTTCGCAAATCATATTATATCTTACCATGAAACATAGAAATGAGATGCGATATCGCGTTTTAAGAAGCATTAGAAATCTATTGCTACGATACGTAGACATCTGCAAATGCTATTTCCTTGCAAGGAAGTGTCGCATTTACATTCATTTGAAGTGTAGACGAGGAATTCATAACAGTTCGCAAATCATATTATATCTTACCATGAAACATAGAAATGAGATGCGATATCGCGTTTTAAGAATCACATGAACCCTATTGTTACGATACGTAGACATCTGCAAACGCTATTTCCTTGCAAGGAAGTGTGGCATTTACATTCATTTGAAGTGTAGACGAGGAATACATGACACTTCGCAAATCATATTATATCTTACCATGAAACATAGAAATGAGATGCGATATCGCGTTTTAAGAAGCATTAGAAATCTATTGCTACGATACGTAGACATCTGCAAACGCTATTTCCTAGCAAGGAAGTGTCGCATTTACATTCATTTGAAGTGTAGACGAGGAATACATGACACTTCGCAAATCATAATATATCTTACCATGAAACATAGAAATGAGATGCGATATCGCGTTTTAAGAAGCATTAGAGCACTATTGCTACGATACCTAGGCATCTGCAGACGCTATTTCCTAGCAAGGAAGTGTCGCATTTACATTCACTTGAAGTGTAGACGAGGAATACATGACACTTCGCAAATCATATTATATCTTACCATGAAACATAGAAATGAGATGCGATATCGCGTTTTAAGAAGCATTAGAAATCTATTGCTACGATACCTAGACATCTGCAGACGCTATTTCCTAGCAAGGAAGTGTCGCATTTACATTCATTTGAAGTGTGGACGAGGAATACATGACACTTCGCAAATCATATTATATCTTACCATGAAACATAAAAATGAGATGCGATATCGCGTATTAAGAAGCATTAGAAATCTAGTGCTACGATACCTAGGCATCTGCAGACGCTATTTCCTAGCAAGGAAGTGTCGCATTTACATTCACTTGAAGTGTAGACGAGGAATACATGACACTTCGCAAATCATATTATATCTTACCATGAAACATAGAAATGAGATGCGATATCGCGTTTTAAGAAGCATTAGAAATCTATTGCTACGATACGTAGACATCTGCAAACGCTATTTCCTTGCAAGGAAGTGTCGCATTTAAATTCATTTGAAGTGTGGACGAGGAATACATAACACTTCGCAAATCATGTTATATCTTACCATGAAACATAGAAATGAGATGCGATATCGCGTTTTAAGAATCATATGAACTCTATTGTTACGATACGTAGACATCTGCAAACGCTATTTCCTTGCAAGGAAGTGTCGCATTTACATTCATTTGAAGTGTAGACGAGGAATACATAACAGATCGCAAATCATACTATATCTTACCATGAAACATAGAAATGAGATGCTATATCGCGTTTTAAGAAGCATTAGAACTCTATTGCTACGTTACCTAGACATCTGCAGACGGTATTTCCTAGCAAGGAAGTGTCGCATTTACATTCATTTGAAGTGTAGACGAGGAATACATGACACTTCGCAAATCATATTATATCTTACCATGAAACACAGAAATGAGATGCGATATCGCGTTTTAAGAAGCATTAGAAATCTATTGCTACGATACGTAGACATCTGCAAACGCTATTTCCTAGCAAGGAAGTGTCGCATTTACATTCATTTGAAGTGTAGACGAGGAATACATGACACTTCGCAAATCATATTATATCTTACCATGAAACATAGAAATGAGATGCGATATCGCGTTTTAAGAAGCATTAGAGCACTATTGCTACGATACCTAGGCATCTGCAGACGCTATTTCCTAGCAAGGAAGTGTCGCATTTACATTCACTTGAAGTGTAGACGAGGAATACATGACACTTCGCAAATCATATTATATCTTACCATGAAACATAGAAATGAGATGCGATATCGCTTTTTAAGAAGCATTAGAAATCTATTGCTACGATACGTAGACATCTGCAAATGCTATTTCCTTGCAAGGAAGTGTCGCATTTACATTCATTTGAAGTGTAGACGGGGAATTCATAACAGTTCGCAAATCATATTATATCTTACCATGAAACATAGAAATGAGATGCGATATCGCGTTTTAAGAATCACATGAACCCAATTGTTACGATACGTAGACATCTGCAAACGCTATTTCCCTGCAAGGTAGTGTGGCATTTACATTCATTTGAAGTGTAGACGAGGAATACATAACAGATCGCAAATCATATTATATCTTACCATGAAACATAGAAATGAGATGCGATATCGCGTTTTAAGAAGCATTAGAACTCTATTGCTACGTTATCTAGACATCTGCAGACGGTATTTCCTAGCAAGGAAGTGTCGCATTTACATTCATTTGAAGTGTAGACGAGGAATACATGACACTTCGCAAATCATATTATATCTTACCATGAAACATAGAAATGAGATGCGATATCGCGTTTTAAGAAGCATTAGAAATCTATTGCTACGATACGTAGACATCTGCAAACGCTATTTCCTAGCAAGGAAGTGTCGCATTTACATTCATTTGAAGTGTAGACGAGGAATACATGACACTTCGCAAATCATATTATATCTTACCATGAAACATAGAAATGAGATGCGATATCGCGTTTTAAGAAGCATTAGAGCACTATTGCTACGATACCTAGGCATCTGCAGACGCTATTTCCTAGCAAGGAAGTGTCGCATTTACATTCACTTGAAGTGTAGACGAGGAATACATGACACTTCGCAAATCATATTATATCTTACCATGAAACATAGAAATGAGATGCGATATCGCGTTTTAAGAAGCATTAGAAATCTATTGCTACGATACGTAGACATCTGCAAATGCTATTTCCTAGCAAGGAAGTGTCGCATTTACATTCATTTGAAGTGTAGACGAGGAATACATAACACTTCGCAAATCATATTATATCTTACCATGAAACATAAAAATGAGATGCGATATCGCGTATTAAGAAGCATTAGAAATCTATTGCTACGATACCTAGACATCTGCAGACGCTATTTCCTAGCAAGGAAGTGTCGCATTTACATTCATTTGAAGTGTAGACGAGGAATACATGACACTTCGCAAATCATATTATATCTTACCATGAAACATAGAAATGAGATGCGATACCGCGTTTTAAGGAGCATTAGAAACCTATTGCTACGATACGTAGACATCTGCAAACGCTATTTCCTTGCAAGGAAGTGTCGCATTTAAATTCATTTGAAGTGTGGACGAGGAATACATAACACTTCGCAAATCATGTTATCTCTTACCATGAAACATAGAAATGAGATGCGATATCGCGTTTTAAGAATCATATGAACTCTATTGTTACGATACGTAGACATCTGCAAACGCTATTTCCTTGCAAGGAAGTGTCGCATTTACATTCATTTGAAGTGTAGACGAGGAATACATAACAGATCGCAAATCATATTATATCTTACCATGAAACATAGAAATGAGATGCTATATCGCGTTTTAAGAAGCATTAGAACTCTATTGCTACGTTACCTAGACATCTGCAGACGGTATTTCCTAGCAAGGAAGTGTCGCATTTACATTCATTTGAAGTGTAGACGAGGAATACATGACACTTCGCAAATCATATTATATCTTACCATGAAACATAGAAATGAGATGCGATATCGCGTTTTAAGAAGCATTAGAAATCTATTGCTACGATACGTAGATATCTGCAAACGCTATTTCCTAGCAAGGAAGTGTCGCATTTACATTCATTTGAAGTGTAGACGAGGAATACACGACACATCGCAAATCATATTATATCTTACCATGAAACATAGCAATGAGATGCGATATCGCGTTTTAAGAAGCATTAGAGCACTATTGCTACGATACCTAGGCATCTGCAGACGCTATTTCCTAGCAAGGAAGTGTCGCATTTACATTCACTTGAAGTGTAGACGGGGAATACATGACACTTCGCAAATCATATTATATCTTACCATGAAACATAGAAATGAGATGCGATATCGCGTTTTAAGAAGCGTTAGAAATCTATTGCTACGATACGTAGACATCTGCAAATGCTATTTCCTTGCAAGGAAGTGTCGCATTTACATTCATTTGAAGTGTAGACGAGGAATTCATAACAGTTCGCAAATCATATTATATCTTACCATGAAACATAGAAATGAGATGCGATATCGCGTTTTAAGAAGCTTTAGAACTCTATTTCTACGATACCTAGACATCTGCAGACGCTATTTCCTAGCAAGGAAGTGTCGCATTTACATTCATTTGAAGTGTAGACGGGGAATTCATAACAGTTCGCTTATCATATTATATCTTATCATGAAACATAGAAATGAGATGCGATATCGCGTTTTAAGAATCACATGAACCCTATTGTTACGATACGTAGACATCTGCAAACGCTATTTCCTTGCAAGGAAGTGTGGCATTTACATTCATTTGAAGTGTAGACGAGGAATACATAACAGATCGCAAATCATATTATATCTTACCATGAAACATAGAAATGAGATGCGATATCGCGTTTTAAGAAGCATAAGAACTCTATTGCTACGTTACCTAGACATCTGCAGACGGTATTTCCTAGCAAGGAAGTGTCGCATTTACATTCATTTGAAGTGTAGACGAGGAATACATGACACTTCGCAAATCATATTATATCTTACCATGAAACATAGAAATGAGATGCGATATCGCGTTTTAAGAAGCATTAGAAACCTATTGCTACGATACGTAGACATCTGCAAACGCTATTTCCTAGCAAGGAAGTGTCGCATTTACATTCATTTGAAGTGTAGACGAGGAATACATGACACTTCGCAAATCATATTATATCTTACCATGAAACATAGAAATGAGATGCGATATCGCGTTTTAAGAAGCATTAGAGCACTATTGCTACGATACCTAGGCATCTGCAGACGCTATTTCCTAGCAAGGAAGTGTCGCATTTACATTCACTTGAAGTGTAGACGAGGAATACATGACACTTCGCAAATCATATTATATCTTACCATGAAACATAGAAATGAGATGCGATATCGCGTTTTAAGAAGCATTAGAAATCTATTGCTACGATACGTAGACATCTGCAAATGCTATTTCCTAGCAAGGAAGTGTCGCATTTACATTCATTTGAAGTGTAGACGAGGAATACATAACACTTCGCAAATCATATTATATCTTACCATGAAACATAAAAATGAGATGCGATATCGCGTATTAAGAAGCATTAGAAATCTATTGCTACGATACCTAGACATCTGCAGACGCTATTTCCTAGCAAGGAAGTGTCGCATTTACATTCATTTGAAGTGTAGACGAGGAATACATGACACTTCGCAAATCATATTATATCTTACCATGAAACATAGAAATGAGATGCGATACCGCGTTTTAAGGAGCATTAGAAACCTATTGCTACGATACGTAGACATCTGCAAACGCTATTTCCTTGCAAGGAAGTGTCGCATTTAAATTCATTTGAAGTGTGGACGAGGAATACATAACACTTCGCAAATCATGTTATCTCTTACCATGAAACATAGAAATGAGATGCGATATCGCGTTTTAAGAATCATATGAACTCTATTGTTACGATACGTAGACATCTGCAAACGCTATTTCCTTGCAAGGAAGTGTCGCATTTACATTCATTTGAAGTGTAGACGAGGAATACATAACAGATCGCAAATCATATTATATCTTACCATGAAACATAGAAATGAGATGCTATATCGCGTTTTAAGAAGCATTAGAACTCTATTGCTACGTTACCTAGACATCTGCAGACGGTATTTCCTAGCAAGGAAGTGTCGCATTTACATTCATTTGAAGTGTAGACGAGGAATACATGACACTTCGCAAATCATATTATATCTTACCATGAAACATAGAAATGAGATGCGATATCGCGTTTTAAGAAGCATTAGAAATCTATTGCTACGATACGTAGATATCTGCAAACGCTATTTCCTAGCAAGGAAGTGTCGCATTTACATTCATTTGAAGTGTAGACGAGGAATACACGACACATCGCAAATCATATTATATCTTACCATGAAACATAGCAATGAGATGCGATATCGCGTTTTAAGAAGCATTAGAGCACTATTGCTACGATACCTAGGCATCTGCAGACGCTATTTCCTAGCAAGGAAGTGTCGCATTTACATTCACTTGAAGTGTAGACGGGGAATACATGACACTTCGCAAATCATATTATATCTTACCATGAAACATAGAAATGAGATGCGATATCGCGTTTTAAGAAGCGTTAGAAATCTATTGCTACGATACGTAGACATCTGCAAATGCTATTTCCTTGCAAGGAAGTGTCGCATTTACATTCATTTGAAGTGTAGACGAGGAATTCATAACAGTTCGCAAATCATATTATATCTTACCATGAAACATAGAAATGAGATGCGATATCGCGTTTTAAGAAGCTTTAGAACTCTATTTCTACGATACCTAGACATCTGCAGACGCTATTTCCTAGCAAGGAAGTGTCGCATTTACATTCATTTGAAGTGTAGACGGGGAATTCATAACAGTTCGCTTATCATATTATATCTTATCATGAAACATAGAAATGAGATGCGATATCGCGTTTTAAGAATCACATGAACCCTATTGTTACGATACGTAGACATCTGCAAACGCTATTTCCTTGCAAGGAAGTGTGGCATTTACATTCATTTGAAGTGTAGACGAGGAATACATAACAGATCGCAAATCATATTATATCTTACCATGAAACATAGAAATGAGATGCGATATCGCGTTTTAAGAAGCATAAGAACTCTATTGCTACGTTACCTAGACATCTGCAGACGGTATTTCCTAGCAAGGAAGTGTCGCATTTACATTCATTTGAAGTGTAGACGAGGAATACATGACACAATTCGCAAATCATATTATATCTTACCATGAAACATAGAAATGAGATGCGATATCGCGTTTTAAGAAGCATTAGAAATCTATTGCTACGATACGTAAACATCTGCAAACGCTATTTCCTAGCAAGGAAGTGTCGCATTTACATTCATTTGAAGTGTAGACGAGGAATACATGACACTTCGCAAATCATATTATATCTTACCATGAAACATAGAAATGAGATGCGATATCGCGTTTTAAGAAGCATTAGAAATCTATTGCTACGATACGTAGACATCTGCAAACGCTATTTCCTTGCAAGGTAGTGTCGCATTTAAATTCATTTGAAGTGTGGACGAGGAATACATAACACTTCGCAAATCATGTTATATCTTACCATGAAACATATAAATGAGATGCGATATCGCGTTTTAAGAATCATATGAACCCTATTGTTACGATACGTAGACATCTGCAAACGCTATTTCCTTGCAAGGAAGTGTGGCATTTACATTCATTTGAAGTGTAGACGAGGAATACATAACAGATCGCAAATCATATTATATCTTACCATGAAACATAGAAATGAGATGCGATATCGCGTTTTAAGAAGCATTAGAACTCTATTGCTACGTTACCTAGACATCTGCAGACGGTATTTCCTAGCAAGGAAGTGTCGCATTTACATTCATTTGAAGTGTAGACGAGGAATACATGACACTTCGCAAATCATATTATATCTTACCATGAAACATAGAAATGAGATGCGATACCGCGTTTTAAGGAGCATTAGAAACCTATTGCTACGATACGTAGACATCTGCAAACGCTATTTCCTTGCAAGGAAGTGTCGCATTTAAATTCATTTGAAGTGTGGACGAGGAATACATAACACTTCGCAAATCATGTTATCTCTTACCATGAAACATAGAAATGAGATGCGATATCGCGTTTTAAGAATCATATGAACTCTATTGTTACGATACGTAGACATCTGCAACGCTATTTCCTTGCAAGGAAGTGTCGCATTTACATTCATTTGAAGTGTAGACGAGGAATACATAATAGATCGCAAATCATATTATATCTTACCATGAAACATAGAAATGAGATGCTATATCGCGTTTTAAGAAGCATTAGAACTCTATTGCTACGTTACCTAGACATCTGCAGACGGTATTTCCTAGCAAGGAAGTGTCGCATTTACATTCATTTGAAGTGTAGACGAGGAATACATGACACTTCGCAAATCATATTATATCTTACCATGAAACATAGAAATGAGATGCGATATCGCGTTTTAAGAAGCATTAGAAATCTATTGCTACGATACGTAGATATCTGCAAACGCTACTTCCTAGCAAGGAAGTGTCGCATTTACATTCATTTGAAGTGTAGACGAGGAATACACGACACATCGCAAATCATATTATATCTTACCATGAAACATAGAAATGAGATGCGATATCGCGTTTTAAGAAGCATTAGAGCACTATTGCTACGATACCTAGGCATCTGCAGACGCTATTTCCTAGCAAGGAAGTGTCGCATTTACATTCACTTGAAGTGTAGACGAGGAATACATGACACTTCGCAAATCATATTATATCTTACCATGAAACATAGAAATGAGATGCGATATCGCGTTTTAAGAAGCATTAGAAATCTATTGCTACGATACGTAGACATCTGCAAACGCTATTTCCTAGCAAGGAAGTGTCGCATTTACATTCATTTGAAGTGTAGACGAGGAATACATGACACTTCGCAAATCATATTATATCTTACCATGAAACATAGAAATAAGATGCGATATCGCGTTTTAAGAAGCATTAGAGCACTATTGCTACGATACCTAGGCATCTGCAGACGCTATTTCCTAGCAAGGAAGTGTCGCATTTACATTCACTTGAAGTGTAGACGAGGAATACATGACACTTCGCAAATCATATTATATCTTACCATGAAACATAGAAATGAGATGCGATATCGCGTTTTAAGGAGCATTAGAAACCTATTGCTACGATACGTAGACATCTGCAAACGCTATTTCCTTGCAAGGAAGTGTCGCATTTAAATTCATTTGAAGTGTGGACGAGGAATACATAACACTTCGCAAATCATGTTATCTCTTACCATGAAACATAGAAATGAGATGCGATATCGCGTTTTAAGAATCATATGAACTCTATTGTTACGATACGTAGACATCTGCAAACGCTATTTCCTTGCAAGGAAGTGTCGCATTTACATTCATTTGAAGTGTAGACGAGGAATACATAACAGATCGCAAATCATATTATATCTTACCATGAAACATAGAAATGAGATGCTATATCGCGTTTTAAGAAGCATTAGAACTCTATTGCTACGTTACCTAGACATCTGCAGACGGTATTTCCTAGCAAGGAAGTGTCGCATTTACATTCATTTGAAGTGTAGACGAGGAATACATGACACTTCGCAAATCATATTATATCTTACCATGAAACATAGAAATGAGATGCGATATCGCGTTTTAAGAAGCATTAGAAATCTATTGCTACGATACGTAGATATCTGCAAACGCTATTTCCTAGCAAGGAAGTGTCGCATTTACATTCATTTGAAGTGTAGACGAGGAATACATGACACATCGCAAATCATATTATATCTTACCATGAAACATAGAAATGAGATGCGATATCGCGTTTTAAGAAGCATTAGAGCACTATTGCTACGATACCTAGGCATCTGCAGACGCTATTTCCTAGCAAGGAAGTGTCGCATTTACATTCACTTGAAGTGTAGACGGGGAATACATGACACTTCGCAAATCATATTATATCTTACCATGAAACATAGAAATGAGATGCGATATCGCGTTTTAAGAAGCGTTAGAAATCTATTGCTACGATACGTAGACATCTGCAAATGCTATTTCCTTGCAAGGAAGTGTCGCATTTACATTCATTTGAAGTGTAGACGAGGAATTCATAACAGTTCGCAAATCATATTATATCTTACCATGAAACATAGAAATGAGATGCGATATCGCGTTTTAAGAAGCATTAGAACTCTATTTCTACGATACCTAGACATCTGCAGACGCTATTTCCTAGCAAGGAAGTGTCGCATTTACATTCATTTGAAGTGTAGACGGGGAATTCATAACTGTTCGCAAATCATATTATATCTTATCATGAAACATAGAAATGAGATGCGATATCGCGTTTTAAGAATCACATGAACCCTATTGTTACGATACGTAGACATCTGCAAACGCTATTTCCTTGCAAGGAAGTGTGGCATTTACATTCATTTGAAGTGTAGACGAGGAATACATGACACTTCGCAAATCATATTATATCTTACCATGAAACATAGAAATGAGATGCGATATCGCGTTTTAAGAAGCATTAGAAATCTATTGCTACGATACGTAGACATCTGCAAACGCTATTTCCTAGCAAGGAAGTGTCGCATTTACATTCATTTGAAGTGTAGACGAGGAATACATGACACTTCGCAAATCATATTATATCTTACCATGAAACATAGAAATGAGATGCGATATCGCGTTTTAAGAAGCATTAGAGCACTATTGCTACGATACCTAGGCATCTGCAGACGCTATTTCCTAGCAAGGAAGTGTCGCATTTACATTCACTTGAAGTGTAGACGAGGAATACATGACACTTCGCAAATCATATTATATCTTACCATGAAACATAGAAATGAGATGCGATATCGCGTTTTAAGAAGCATTAGAAATCTATTGCTACGATACGTAGACATCTGCAAACGCTATTTCCTTGCAAGGAAGTGTCGCATTTACATTCATTTGAAGTGTAGACGAGGAATACATAACAGATCGCAAATCATATTATATCTTACCATGAAACATAGAAATGAGATGCTATATCGCGTTTTATGAAGCATTAGAACTCTATTGCTACGTTACCTAGACATCTGCAGACGGTATTTCCTAGCAAGGAAGTGTCGCATTTACATTCATTTGAAGTGTAGACGAGGAATACATGACACTTCGCAAATCATATTATATCTTACCATGAAACATAGAAATGAGATGCGATATCGCGTTTTAAGAAGCATTAGAAATCTATTGCTACGATACGTAGATATCTGCAAACGCTATTTCCTAGCAAGGAAGTGTCGCATTTACATTCATTTGAAGTGTAGACGAGGAATACATGACACATCGCAAATCATATTATATCTTACCATGAAACATAGAAATTAGATGCGATATCGCGTTTTAAGAAGCATTAGAGCACTATTGCTACGATACCTAGGCATCTGCAGACGCTATTTCCTAGCAAGGAAGTGTCGCATTTACATTCACTTGATGTGTAGACGAGGAATACATGACACTTCGCAAATCATATTATATCTTACCATGAAACATAGAAATGAGATGCGATATCGCGTTTTAAGAAGCATTAGAAATCTATTGCTACGATACGTAGACATCTGCAAATGCTATTTCCTTGCAAGGAAGTGTCGCATTTACATTCATTTGAAGTGTAGACGAGGAATTCATAACAGTTCGCAAATCATATTATATCTTACCACAAAACATAGAAATGAGATGCGATATCGCGTTTTAAGGAGCATTAGAACTCTATTTCTACGATACCTAGACATCTGCAGACGCTATTTCCTAGCAAGGAAGTGTCGCATTTACATTCATTTGAAGTGTAGACGGGGAATTCATAACAGTTCGCAAATCATATTATATCTTATCATGAAACATAGAAATGAGTTGCGATATCGCGTTTTAAGAAGCATTAGAAATCTATTGCTACGATACATAGACATCTGCAAATGCTATTTCCTAGCAAGGAAGTGTCGCACTTACATTCATTTGAAGTGTAGACGAGGAATACATAACACTTCGCAAATCATATTATATCTTACCATGAAACATAGAAATGAGATGCGATATCGCGTTTTAAGAAGCATTAGAGCACTATTGCTACGATACCTAGGCATCTGCAGACGCTATTTCCTAGCAAGGAAGTGTCGCATTTACATTCACTTGAAGTGTAGACGAGGAACACATGACACTTCGCAAATCATATTATATCTTACCATGAAACATAGAAATGAGATGCGATATCGCGTTTCAAGAAGCATTAGAAATCTATTGCTACGATACGTAGACATCTGCAGACGCTATTTCCTAGCAAGGAAGTGTCGCATTTACATTCATTTGAAGTGTAGACGAGGAATACATAACACTTCGCAAATTATATAATATCTTACCATGAAACATAGAAATGAGATGCGATATCGCGCTTTAAGAAGCATTAGAACTCTATAGCTACGATACCTAGACATCTGCAGACGCTATTTCCTAGCAAGGAAGTCTCGCATTTACATTCATTTGAAGTGTAGACGAGGAATACATGACACTTCGCAAATCATATTATATCTTACCATGAAACATAGAAATGAGATGCGATATCGCGTTTTAAGAAGCATTAGAACTCTATTGCTACGATAGGTAGACATCTGCAAACGCTATTTCCTTGCAAGGAAGTGTCGCATTTACATTCATTTGAAGTGTAGACGAGGTATACATGACACTTCGCAAATCATATTATATCTTACCATGAAACATAGAAATGAGATGCGATATCGCGTTTTAAGAAGCATTAGAACTCTATTTCTACGATACCTAGACATCTGCAGACGCTATTTCCCAGCAAGGAAGTGTCGCATTTACATTCATTTGAAGTGTAGACGAGGAATACATGACACTTCGCAAATCATATTATATCTTACCATGAAACATAGAAATGAGATGCGATATCGCGATTTAAGAAGCATTAGAAATCTATTGCTACGATACGTAGACATCTGCAAACGCTATTTCCTTGCAAGGATGTGTCGCATTTGAATTCATTTGAAGTGTAGACGAGGAATACATAACACTTTGCAAATCATGTTATATCTTACCATGAAACATAGAAATGAGATGCGATTTCGCGTTTTAAGAAGCATTAGAAATCTATTGCTACGATACGTAGACATCTGCAAACGCTATTTCCTAGCAAGGAAGTGTCGCATTTACATTCATTTGAAGTGTAGACGAGGAATTCACAACAGTTCGCAAATCATATTATATCTTACCATGAAACATAGGAATGAGATGCGATATCGCGTTTTAAGAAGCATTAGAAATCTATTGCTACGATACGTAGACATCTGCAAACGCTATTTCCTAGCAAGGAGGTGTCGCATTTACATTCATTTGAAGTGTAGACGAGGAATACATGACACTTCGCAAATCATATTATATCTTACCATGAAACATAGAAATGAGATGCGATATCGCGTTTTAAGAAGCATTAGAAATCTATTGCTACGATACGTAGACATCTGCAAATGCTATTTCCTAGCAAGGAAGTGTCGCATTTACATTCATTTGAAGTGTAGACGAGGAATACATGACACTTCGCAAATCATATTATATCTTACCATGAAACATAGAAATGAGATGCGATATCGCGTTTTAAGAAGCATTAGAAATCTATTGCTACGATACGTAGACATCTGCAAACGCTATTTCCTAGCAAGGAAGTGTCGCATTTACATTCATTTGAAGTGTAGACGAGGAATACATGACACTTCGCAAATCATATTATATCTTACCATGAAACATAGAAATGAGACGCGATATCGCGTTTTAAGAAGCATTAGAGCACTATTGCTACGATACCTAGGCATCTGCAGACGCTATTTCCTAGCAAGGAAGTGTCGCATTTACATTCACTTGAAGTGTAGACGAGGAATACATGACACTTCGCAAATCATATAATATCTTACCATGAAACATAGAAATGAGATGCGATATCGCGTTTTAAGAAGCATTAGAACTCTATAGCTACGATACCTAGACATCTGCAGACGTTATTTCCTAGCAAGGAAGTGTCGCAATTACATTCATTTGAAGTGTAGACGAGGAATACATGACACTTCGCAAATCATATTATATCTTACCATGAAACATAGAAATGGGATGCGATATCGCGTCTCAAGAATCATATGAACTCTATTGCTACGATACGTAGACATCTGCAAACGCTATTTCCTTGCAAGGAAGTGTCGCATTTACATTCATTTGAAGTGTAGACGAGGAATACATAACACTTCGCAAATTATATAATATCTTACCATGAAACATAGAAATGAGATGCGATATCGCGTTTTAAGAAGCATTAGAACTCTATAGCTACGATACCTAGACATCTGCAGACGCTATTTCCTAGCAAGGAAGTGTCGCATTTACATTCATTTGAAGTGTAGACGAGGAATACATGACACTTCGCAAATCATATTATATCTTACCATGAAACATAGAAATGAGATGCGATATCGCGTTTTAAGAAGCATTAGAAATCTATTGCTACTATACGTAGACATCTGCAAACGCTATTTCCTTGCAAGGATGTGTCGCATTTGAATTCATTTGAAGTGTAGACGAGGAATATATAACACCTTGCAAATCATGTTATATCTTACCATGAAACATAGAAATGAGATGCGATATCGCGTTTTAAGAAGCATTAGAAATCTATTGCTACGATACGTAGACATCTGCAAACGCTATTTCCTAGCAAGGAAGTGTCGCATTTACATTCATTTGAAGTGTAAACGAGGAATTCATAACAGTTCGCAAATCATATTATATCTTACCATGAAACATAGGAATGAGATGCGATATCGCGTTTTAAGAAGCATTAGAAATCTATTGCTACGATACGCAGACATCTGCAAACGCTATTTCCTAGCAAGGAAGTGTCGCATTTACATTCATTTGAAGTGTAGACGAGGAATACATGACACTTCGCAAATCATATTATATCTTACCATGAAACATAGAAATGAGATGCGATATCGCGTTTTAAGAAGCATTAGAAATCTATTGCTACGATACGTAGACATCTGCAAATGCTATTTCCTAGCAAGGAAGTGTCGCACTTACATTCATTTGAAGTGTAGACGAGGAAAACATAACACTTCGCAAATCATATTATATCTTACCATGAAACATAGAAATGAGATGCGATATCGCGTTTTAAGAAGCATTAGAGCACTATTGCTACGATACCTAGGCATCTGCAGACGCTATTTCCTAGCAAGGAAGTGTCGCATTTACATTCACTTGAAGTGTAGACGAGGAACACATGACACTTCGCAAATCATATTATATCTTACCATGAAACATAGAAGTGAGATGCGATATCGCGTTTCAAGAAGCATTAGAAATCTATTGCTACGATACGTAGACATCTGCAGACGCTATTTCCTAGCAAGGAAGTGTCGCATTTACATTCATTTGAAGTGTAGACGAGGAATACATAACACTTCGCAAATTATATAATATCTTACCATGAAACATAGAAATGAGATGCGATATCGCGTTTTAAGAAGCATTAGAACTCTATAGCTACGATACCTAGACATCTGCAGACGCTATTTCCTAGCAAGGAAGTGTCGCATTTACATTCACTTGAAGTGTAGACGAGGAATACATGACACTTCGCAAATCATATAATATCTTACCATGAAACATAGAAATGAGATGCGATATCGCGTTTTAAGAAGCATTAGAACTCTATAGCTACGATACCTAGACATCTGCAGACGTTATTTCCTAGCAAGGAAGTGTCGCAATTACATTCATTTGAAGTGTAGACGAGGAATACATGACACTTCGCAAATCATATTATATCTTACCATGAAACATAGAAATGGGATGCGATATCGCGTCTCAAGAATCATATGAACTCTATTGCTACGATACGTAGACATCTGCAAACGCTATTTCCTTGCAAGGAAGTGTCGCATTTACATTCATTTGAAGTGTAGACGAGGAATACATAACACTTCGCAAATTATATAATATCTTACCATGAAACATAGAAATGAGATGCGATATCGCGTTTTAAGAAGCATTAGAACTCTATAGCTACGATACCTAGACATCTGCAGACGCTATTTCCTAGCAAGGAAGTGTCGCATTTACATTCATTTGAAGTGTAGACGAGGAATACATGACACTTCGCAAATCATATTATATCTTACCATGAAACATAGAAATGAGATGCGATATCGCGTTTTAAGAAGCATTAGAAATCTATTGCTACTATACGTAGACATCTGCAAACGCTATTTCCTTGCAAGGATGTGTCGCATTTGAATTCATTTGAAGTGTAGACGAGGAATACATAACACCTTGCAAATCATGTTATATCTTACCATGAAACATAGAAATGAGATGCGATATCGCGTTTTAAGAAGCATTAGAAATCTATTGCTACGATACGTAGACATCTGCAAACGCTATTTCCTAGCAAGGAAGTGTCGCATTTACATTCATTTGAAGTGTAAACGAGGAATTCATAACAGTTCGCAAATCATATTATATCTTACCATGAAACATAGGAATGAGATGCGATATCGCGTTTTAAGAAGCATTAGAAATCTATTGCTACGATACGCAGACATCTGCAAACGCTATTTCCTAGCAAGGAAGTGTCGCATTTACATTCATTTGAAGTGTAGACGAGGAATACATGACACTTCGCAAATCATATTATATCTTACCATGAAACATAGAAATGAGATGCGATATCGCGTTTTAAGAAGCATTAGAAATCTATTGCTACGATACGTAGACATCTGCAAATGCTATTTCCTAGCAAGGAAGTGTCGCACTTACATTCATTTGAAGTGTAGACGAGGAAAACATAACACTTCGCAAATCATATTATATCTTACCATGAAACATAGAAATGAGATGCGATATCGCGTTTTAAGAAGCATTAGAGCACTATTGCTACGATACCTAGGCATCTGCAGACGCTATTTCCTAGCAAGGAAGTGTCGCATTTACATTCACTTGAAGTGTAGACGAGGAACACATGACACTTCGCAAATCATATTATATCTTACCATGAAACATAGAAGTGAGATGCGATATCGCGTTTCAAGAAGCATTAGAAATCTATTGCTACGATACGTAGACATCTGCAGACGCTATTTCCTAGCAAGGAAGTGTCGCATTTACATTCATTTGAAGTGTAGACGAGGAATACATAACACTTCGCAAATTATATAATATCTTACCATGAAACATAGAAATGAGATGCGATATCGCGTTTTAAGAAGCATTAGAACTCTATAGCTACGATACCTAGACATCTGCAGACGCTATTTCCTAGCAAGGAAGTGTCGCATTTACATTCATTTGAAGTGTAGACGAGGAATACATGACACTTCGCAAATCATATTATATCTTACCATGAAACATAGAAATGAGATGCGATATCGCGTTTTAAGAAGCATTAGAACTCTATTGCTGCGATAGGTAGACATCTGCAAACGCTATTTCCTTGCAAGGAAGTGTCGCATTTACATTCATTTGAAGTGTAGACGAGGTATACATGACACTTCGCAAATCATATTATATCTTACCATGAAACATAGAAATGAGATGCGATATCGCGTTTTAAGAAGCATTAGAACTCTATTTCTACGATACCTAGACATCTGCAGACGCTATTTCCCAGCAAGGAAGAGTCGCATTTACATTCATTTGAAGTGTAGACGAGGAATACATGACACTTCGCAAATCATATTATATCTTACCATGAAACATAGAAATGAGATGCGATATCGCGATTTAAGAAGCATTAGAAATCTATTGCTACGATACGTAGACATCTGCAAACGCTGTTTCCTTGCAAGGATGTGTCGCATTTGAATTCATTTGAAGTGTAGACGAGGAATACATAACACTTTGCAAATCATGTTATATCTTACCATGAAACATAGAAATGAGATGCGATATCGCGTTTTAAGAAGCATTAGAAACCTATTGCTACGATACGTAGACATCTGCAAATGCTATTTCCTAGCAAGGAAGTGTCGCATTTACATTCATTTGAAGTGTAGACGAGGAATGCATGACACTTCGCAAATCATATTATATCTTACCATGAAACATAGAAATGAGATGCGATATCGCGTTTTAAGAAGCATTAGAGCACTATTGCTACGATACTTAGGCATCTGCAGACGCTATTTCCTAGCAAGGAAGTGTCGCATTTACATTCACTTGAAGTGTAGACGAGGAATACATGACACTTCGCAAATCATGTTATATCTTACCATGAAACATAGAAATGAGATGCGATATCGCGTTTTAAGAATCATATGAACTCTATTGCTACGATACGTAGACATCTGCAAACACTATTTCCTTGCAAGGAAGTGTCGCATTTACATTCATTTGAAGTGTAGACGAGGAATACATGACAGATCGCGAATCATATTATATCTTACCATGAAACATAGAAATGAGATGCGATATCGCGTTTTAAGAAGCATTAGAACTCTATTGCTACGATACCTAGACATCTGCAGACGATATTTCCTAGCAAGGAAGTGTCGCATTTACATTCATTTGAAGTGTAGACGAGGAATACATGACACTTCGCAAATCATATTGTATCTTACCATGAAACATAGAAATGAGATGCGATATCGCGTTTTAAGAAGCATTAGAAATCTATTGCTACGATACGTAGACATCTGCAAATGCTATTTCCTTGCAAGGAAGTGTCGCATTTACATTCATTTGAAGTGCAGACGAGGAATTCATAACAGTTTGCAAATCATATTATATCTTACCATGAAACATAGAAATGAGATGCGATATCGCGTTTTAAGAAGCATTAGAACTCTATTTCTACGATACCTAGACATCTGCAGACGGTATTTCCTAGCAAGGTAGTGTCGCATTTACATTCATTTGAAGTGTAGACGAGGAATACATGACACTTCGCAAATCATATTATATCTTACCATGAAACATAGAAATGAGATGCGATATCGCGTTTTAAGAAGCATTAGAAATCTATTGCTACGATACGTAGACATCTGCAAACGCTATTTCCTTGCACGGAAGTGTCGCATTTACATTCATTTGAATCGTAGACGAGGAATGCATAACACTTCGCAATGAATATTATATCTTATCGTGAAACATAGATATGAGATGCAATATCTCGTTTTAAGAAGCATTTGAATTCTATTGCTTCGATACGTAGACATCTGCAGCGGTATTTCCTTGCAAGGAAGTGTCGCATTTACATTCATTTGATGTGTAGACGAGGAATACATAACACTTCGCAAATTATATAATATCTTACCATGAAACATAGAAATGAGATGCGATATCGCGTTTTAAGAAGCATTAGAACTCTATAGCTACGATACCTAGACATCTGCAGACGCTATTTCCTAGCAAGGAAGTGTCGCATTTACATTCATTTCAAGTGTAGACGAGGAATACATGACACTTCGCAAATCATATTATATCTTACCATGAAACATAGAAATGAGATGCGATATCGCGTTTTAAGAAGCGTTAGAACACTATTGCTACGATAGATAGACATCTGCAAACGCTATTTCCTTGCAAGGATGTGTCGCATTTACATTCATTTGAAGTGTAGACGAGGTATACATGACACTTCGCAAATCATATTATATCTTACCATGAAACATAGAAATGAGATGCGATATCGCGTTTTAAGAAGCATTAGAACACTATTGCTGCGATACCTAGACATCTGCAGACGCTATTTCCTAGCAAGGAAGTGTCGCATTTACATTCATTTGAAGTGTAAACGAGGAACACATAACACTCCGCAAATCATATTATATCTTACCATGAATCATAGAAATGAGATGCGATATCGCGTTTTAAGAATCATAAGAACTCTATTGCTACGATACGTAGACATCTGCAAACGCTATTTCCTTGCAAGGAAGTGTCGCATTTACATTCATTTGAATCGTAGACGAGGAATGCACAACACTTCGCAATGAATATTATATCTTATCATGAAACATAGATATGAGATGCAATATCTCGTTT
The DNA here is from genome assembly GCF_050948175.1 of Xylocopa sonorina. NCBI lineage: Eukaryota > Metazoa > Arthropoda > Insecta > Hymenoptera > Apidae > Xylocopa > Xylocopa sonorina. Next base: position 6,933,661 of record NW_027490090.1, read on the forward strand.
TAAGAAGCATTTGAACTCTATTGCTTCGATACGTAGACACCTGCAAACGCTATTTCCTTGCAAGGAAGTGTCGCATTTACATTCATTTGAAGTGTAGACGAGGAATACATAACACTTCGCAAATCATATTATATCTTACCATGAAACATAGAAATGAGATGCGATATCGCGTTTTAAGAAGCATTAGAACTCTATTGCTACGATAGATAGGCATCTGCAAACGTTATTTCCTAGCAAGGATGTGTCTCATTCACATTCATTTGAAGTGTAGACGAGGAATACATGACACTTCGCAATGAATAATATATCTTATCATGAAACATAGAAATGAGATGCGATATCGCGTTTTGAGAAGCATTAGTACTCTATTGCTACGATACGTAGACATCTGCAATCGCTATCTCCTAGCAAGGAAGTGTCGCATTTACATTCCTTTGAAGTGAATACGAGGTATACATAACAGACCACGATGAACATTATATCTTATCATGGAACATAGAAATGAGAAGCGATATCGCGATTTAAGATGCATTAGAACCCTAATGCTACGATACGTAGACATCTGCAAACGCTGTTTCCTATCAAGGAACTGTTGCATTTACATTCTTTTGGGGTGAATACGAGATATACATAACACTCCACAATGAAAATTACATCTTATCATGAAACATAGAAATGAGGAGCGATATCGCATTTTAAGAAGCATTAGAACTCTATAGCTTCGATACGTAGACATCTGCAGACGCTATTTCCCAGCAAGGAAGTGTCGCATTTACATTCTCTTGAATTGAATACGAGGTATACATAACACTGCACAATGAATATTAAATCTTATCATAAAACATGGAAATGAGATGCGATATCGCGATTTAAGGCGCATTAGAACTCTATTGCTTCGATACGTAGACATCTGCCATCGCTATATCCAAGCAAGGAGGTGTCGCATTTACATTCATTTGAAGTGTATGCGAGGTACAAGTGACACTTCGCAATGAATATCATATCTTATGATGAAACATAGAAATGAGATGCGATATCTCGTTTTAAGAAGCATTAGAACTATATTGCTACGATACGTAGATATCAGCAAACGCTATTTCCTAGCAAGGAAGTGTCGCATTTACAATCGTTTGAAGTGAAAACGAGGTATAAGTGAAACTTCGCAATGAATAATATATTTTATCATGAAACATAGAAGTGAGGTACGATATCGCGTTTTACGAAGCATTAGAGCCCGATTGCCTCGATGCGGAGACATCTGCAAACGCTATTTCCCAACATGGAAGTGTCGCATTTACATTCTTATGGAGTGAATACGAGGAATACATGACACTTCGCAAATCATGTTATATCTTACCATGAAACATAGAAATGAGATGCGATATCGCGTTTTAAGAATCATATGAACTCAACTGCTACGATACGTAGACATCTGCAAACGTTATTTCCTAGCAAGGAAGTGTCTGATTCACATTCATTTGAAGTGTAGACGAGGAATACATGACACTTCGCAAATCATATTATATCTTACCATGAAACATAGAAATGAGATGCGATATCGCGTTTTAAGAAGCATTAGAACTCTACTGCTACGATATCTAGACATCTGCAAACGCTATTTCCTTGCAAGGAAGTGTCGCATTTACATTCATTTGAAGTGTAGACGAGGAATACATAACACCTCGCAAATCATATTATATCTTACCATGAAACATAGAAATGAGATGCGATATCGCGTTTTAAGAAGCATTAGAACCCTATTTCTACGATACCTAGACATCTGCAGACGGTATTTCCTAGCAAGGTAGTGTCGCATTTACATTCATTTGAAGTGTAGACGAGGAATACATGACACTTCGCAAATCATATTATATCTTACCATGAAACATAGAAATGAGATGCGATATCGCGTTTTAAGAAGCATTAGAAATCTATTGCTACGATACGTAGACATCTGCAAACGCTATTTCCTTGCACGGAAGTGTCGCATTTACATTCATTTGAATCGTAGACGAGGAATGCATAACACTTCGCAATGAATATTATATCTTATCGTGAAACATAGATATGAGATGCAATATCTCGTTTTAAGAAGCATTTGAATTCTATTGCTTCGATACGTAGACATCTGCAAGCGGTATTTCCTTGCAAGGAAGTGTCGCATTTACATTCATTTGATGTGTAGACGAGGAATACATAACACTTCGCAAATTATATAATATCTTACCATGAAACATAGAAATGAGATGCGATATCGCGTTTTAAGAAGCATTAGAACTCTATAGCTACGATACCTAGACATCTGCAGACGCTATTTCCTAGCAAGGAAGTGTCGCATTTACATTCATTTCAAGTGTAGACGAGGAATACATGACACTCCGCAAATCATATTATATCTTACCATGAATCATAGAAATGAGATGCGATATCGCGTTTTAAGAATCATAAGAACTCCATTGCTACGATACGTAGACATCTGCAAACGCTATTTCCTTGCAAGGAAGTGTCGCATTTACATTCATTTGAATCGTAGACGAGGAATGCACAACACTTCGCAATGAATATTATATCTTATCATGAAACATAGATATGAGATGCAATATCTCGTTTTAAGAAGCATTTGAACTCTATTGCTTCGATACGTAGACATCAGCAAACGCTATTTCCTTGCAAGGAAGTGTCGCATTTACATTCATTTGAAGTGTAGACGAGGAACACATAACACTCCGCAAATCATATTATATCTTACCATGAAACATAGAAATGAGATGCGATATCGCGTTTTAAGAAGCATTAGAACACTATTGCTACGATAGGTATACATTTGCAAACGCTATTTCCTTGCAAGGAAGTGTCGCATTTACTTTCATTTGAATCGTAGACGAGGAATGCATAACACTTCGCAATGAATATTATATCTTATCATGAATCATAGATATGAGATGCAATATCTCGTTTTAAGAAGCATTTGAACTCTATTGCCTCGATACGTAGACACCTGCAAACGCTATTTCCTTGCAAGGAAGTGTCGCATTTACATTCATTTGAAGTGTAGACGAGGAATACATAACACTTCGCAAATCATATTATATCTTACCATGAAACATAGAAATGAGATGCGATATCGCATTTTAAGAAGCATTAGAACTCTATTGCTACGATAGATAGGCATCTGCAAACGTTATTTCCTAGCAAGGATGTGTCTCATTCACATTCATTTGAAGTGTAGACGAGGAATACATGACACTTCGCAATGAATAATATATCTTATCATGAAACATAGAAATGAGATGCGATATCGCGTTTTGAGAAGCATTAGTACTCTATTGCTACGATACGTAGACATCTGCAATCGCTATCTCCTAGCAAGGAAGTGTCGCATTTACATTCCTTTGAAGTGAATACGAGGTATACATAACAGACCACGATGAACATTATATCTTATCATGGAACATAGAAATGAGAAGCGATATCGCGATTTAAGATGCATTAGAACCCTAATGCTACGATACGTAGACATCTGCAAACGCTGTTTCCTATCAAGGAACTGTTGCATTTACATTCTTTTGGGGTGAATACGAGATATACATAACACTCCACAATGAAAATTACATCTTATCATGAAACATAGAAATGAGGAGCGATATCGCATTTTAAGAAGCATTAGAACTCTATAGCTTCGATACGTAGACATCTGCAGACGCTATTTCCCAGCAAGGAAGTGTCGCATTTACATTCTCTTGAATTGAATACGAGGTATACATAACACTGCACAATGAATATTAAATCTTATCATAAAACATGGAAATGAGATGCGATATCGCGATTTAAGGAGCATTAGAACTCTATTGCTTCGATACGTAGACATCTGCCATCGCTATATCCAAGCAAGGAGGTGTCGCATTTACATTCATTTGAAGTGTATGCGAGGTACAAGTGACACTTCGCAATGAATATCATATCTTATGATGAAACATAGAAATGAGATGCGATATCTCGTTTTAAGAAGCATTAGAACTATATTGCTACGATACGTAGATATCAGCAAACGCTATTTCCTAGCAAGGAAGTGTCGCATTTACAATCGTTTGAAGTGAAAACGAGGTATAAGTGAAACTTCGCAATGAATAATATATTTTATCATGAAACATAGAAGTGAGGTACGATATCGCGTTTTACGAAGCATTAGAGCCCGATTGCCTCGATGCGGAGACATCTGCAAACGCTATTTCCCAACATGGAAGTGTCGCATTTACATTCTTATGGAGTGAATACGAGGAATACATGACACTTCGCAAATCATGTTATATCTTACCATGAAACATAGAAATGAGATGCGATATCGCGTTTTAAGAATCATATGAACTCAATTGCTACGATACGTAGACATCTGCAAACGTTATTTCCTAGCAAGGAAGTGTCTGATTCACATTCATTTGAAGTGTAGACGAGGAATACATGACACTTCGCAAATCATATTATATCTTACCATGAAACATAGAAATGAGATGCGATATCGCGTTTTAAGAAGCATTAGAACTCTACTGCTACGATATCTAGACATCTGCAAACGCTATTTCCTTGCAAGGAAGTGTCGCATTTACATTCATTTGAAGTGTAGACGAGGAATACATAACACCTCGCAAATCATATTATATCTTACCATGAAACATAGAAATGAGATGCGATATCGCGTTTTAAGAAGCATTAGAACTCCATTGCTACGATAGGTAGACATCTGCAAACGCTATTTCCTTGCAAGGAAGTGTCGCATTTACATTCATTTGATGTGTAGACGAGGAATACATAACACTTCGCAAATCATGTTATATCTTACCATGAAACATAGAAATGAGATGCGATATCGCGTTTTAGGTATCATATGAACTCAATTGCTACGATACGTAGACATCTGCAAACGCTATTTCCTAGCGAGGAAGTGTCGCACTCACATTCATTTGAAGTGTAGACGAGGAATACATGACACTTCGCAAATCATATTATATCTTACCATGAAACATAGAAATGAGATGCGATATCGCGTTTTAAGAAGTATTAGAAATCTATTGCTACGATACGTAGATATCTGCAAACGCTATTTCCATGCAAGGAAGTGTCGCATTTACATTCATTTGAATCCCAGACGAGGAATGCATAACACTTCGCAATGAATATTATATCTTATCATGAAACATACATATGAGATACAATATCTCGTTTTAAGAAGCATTTGAACACTATTGCCTCGATACGTAGACACCTGCAAACGCTATTTCCTTGGAAGGAAGTGTTGCATTCACATTACTTTGAAGTGTAGACGAGGAATAAATAACACTTCGCAAATCTTATTATATCTTACCATGAAAAATAGAAATGCGATGCGATATCGCGTTTTAAGAATCATAAGAACTCTATTGCTACGATACGTAGACAACTGCAGACGCTATTTCCTTGCAAGGAAGTGTCGCATTTACATTCATTTGAATCGTATTCGAGGAATGCATAACACTTCGCAATGAAAATTATATCTTATCATGAAACATAGATGTGAGATGCAATATCTCGTTTTAAGAAGCATTTGAACTCTATTGCTACGATACCTAGATATCTGCAGACGCTATTTCCTAGCATGGAAGTGTCGCATTTACATTCATTTGAAGTGTAGACGAGGAATACATGACACTTCGCAAATCATATTATATCTTACCATGAAACATAGAAATGAGATGCGATATCGCGTTTTAAGAAGCACTAGAAATCTATTGCTACGATACGTAGACATATGCAAACGCTATTTCCTTGCAAGGAAGTGTCGCCTTTACATTCATTTGAATCGTAGACGAGGAATGCATAACACTTCGCAATGAATATTATATCTTATCATGAAACGTAGATATGAGATGCAATATCTCGTTATAAGAAGCATTTGAACTCTATTGCTTCGATACGTAGACATCTGCAAACGCTATTTCCTTGCAAGGAAGTGTCGCATTTACATTCATTTGAAGTGTAGACGAGGAATACATAACACTTCGCAAATTATATAATATCTTACCATGAAACATAGAAATGAGATGCGATATCGCGTTTTAAGAAGCATTAGAACTCTATAGCTACGATACCTAGACATCTGCAAACGCTATTTCCTTGCAAGGAAGTGTCGCATTTACATTCATTTGAAGTGTAGACGAGGTATACATGACACTTCGCAAATCATATTATATCTTACCATGAAACATAGAAATGAGATGCGATATCGCGTTTTAAGAATCATATGAACTCTATTGCTACGATACGTAGACATCTGCAAACACTATTTCCTTGCAAGGAAGTGTCGCATTTACATTCATTTGAAGTGTAGACGAGGAATACATGACAGATCGCGAATCATATTATATCTTACCATGAAACATAGAAATGAGATGCGATATCGCGTTTTAAGAAGCATTAGAACTCTATTGCTACGATACCTAGACATCTGCGGACGATATTTCCTAGCAAGGAAGTGTCGCATTTACATTCATTTGAAGTGTAGACGAGGAATACATGACACTTCGCAAATCATATTATATCTTACCATGAAACATAGAAATGAGATGCGATATCGCGTTTTAAGAAGCATTAGAAATCTATTGCTACGATACGTAGACATCTGCAAATGCTATTTCCTTGCAAGGAAGTGTCGCATTTACATTCATTTGAAGTGCAGACGAGGAATTCATAACAGTTTGCAAATCATATTATATCTTACCATGAAACATAGAAATGAGATGCGATATCGCGTTTTAAGAAGCATTAGAACTCTATTTCTACGATACCTAGACATCTGCAGACGGTATTTCCTAGCAAGGTAGTGTCGCATTTACATTCATTTGAAGTGTAGACGAGGAATACATGACACTTCGCAAATCATATTATATCTTACCATGAAACATAGAAATGAGATGCGATATCGCGTTTTAAGAAGCATTAGAAATCTATTGCTACGATACGTAGACATCTGCAAACGCTATTTCCTTGCACGGAAGTGTCGCATTTACATTCATTTGAATCGTAGACGAGGAATGCATAACACTTCGCAATGAATATTATATCTTATCGTGAAACATAGATATGAGATGCAATATCTCGTTTTAAGAAGCATTTGAATTCTATTGCTTCGATACGTAGACATCAGCAAACGCTATTTCCTTGCAAGGAAGTGTCGCATTTACATTCATTTGAAGTGTAGACGAGGAATACATAACACTTCGCAAATCATATTATATCTTACCATGAAACATAGAAATGAGATGCGATATTGCGTTTTAAGAAGAATTATAACTCTATTGCTACGATAGGTAGACATCTGCAAACGCTATTTCCTTGCAAGGAAGTGTCGCATTTACATTCATTTGAAGTGTAGACGAGGAATACATGACACTTCGCAAATCATATTATATCTTACCATGAAACATAGAAATGAGATGCGATATCGCGTTTTAAGAATCATATGAACTCTATTGCTACGATACGTAGACATCTGCAAGCGCTATTTCCTTGCAAGGAAGTGTCGCATTTACATTCATTTGATGTGTAGACGAGGAATACATAACACTTCGCAAATTATATAATATCTTACCATGAAACATAGAAATGAGATGCGATATCGCGTTTTAAGAAGCATTAGAACTCTATAGCTACGATACCTAGACATCTGCAGACGCTATTTCCTAGCAAGGAAGTGTCGCATTTACATTCATTTGAAGTGTAGACGAGGAATACATGACACTTCGCAAATCATATTATATCTTACCATGAAACATAGAAATGAGATGCGATATCGCGTTTTAAGAAGCATTAGAAATCTATTGCTACGATACGTAGACATCTGCAAATGCTATTTCCTTGCAAGGAAGTGTCGCATTTACATTCATTTGAAGTGCAGACGAGGAATTCATAACAGTTTGCAAATCATATTATATCTTACCATGAAACATAGAAATGAGATGCGATATCGCGTTTTAAGAAGCATTAGAACTCTATTTCTACGATACCTAGACATCTGCAGACGGTATTTCCTAGCAAGGTAGTGTCGCATTTACATTCATTTGAAGTGTAGACGAGGAATACATGACACTTCGCAAATCATATTATATCTTACCATGAAACATAGAAATGAGATGCGATATCGCGTTTTAAGAAGCATTAGAAATCTATTGCTACGATACGTAGACATCTGCAAACGCTATTTCCTTGCACGGAAGTGTCGCATTTACATTCATTTGAATCGTAGACGAGGAATGCATAACACTTCGCAATGAATATTATATCTTATCGTGAAACATAGATATGAGATGCAATATCTCGTTTTAAGAAGCATTTGAATTCTATTGCTTCGATACGTAGACATCAGCAAACGCTATTTCCTTGCAAGGAAGTGTCGCATTTACATTCATTTGAAGTGTAGACGAGGAATACATAACACTTCGCAAATCATATTATATCTTACCATGAAACATAGAAATGAGATGCGATATTGCGTTTTAAGAAGAATTATAACTCTATTGCTACGATAGGTAGACATCAGCAAACGCTATTTCCTTGCAAGGAAGTGTCGCATTTACATTCATTTGAAGTGTAGACGAGGAATACATAACACTTCGCAAATCATATTATATCTTACCATGAAACATAGAAATGAGATGCGATATTGCGTTTTAAGAAGAATTATAACTCTATTGCTACGATAGGTAGACATCTGCAAACGCTATTTCCTTGCAAGGAAGTGTCGCATTTACATTCATTTGAAGTGTAGACGAGGAATACATGACACTTCGCAAATCATATTATATCTTACCATGAAACATAGAAATGAGATGCGATATCGCGTTTTAAGAATCATATGAACTCTATTGCTACGATACGTAGACATCTGCAAGCGCTATTTCCTTGCAAGGAAGTGTCGCATTTACATTCATTTGATGTGTAGACGAGGAATACATAACACTTCGCAAATTATATAATATCTTACCATGAAACATAGAAATGAGATGCGATATCGCGTTTTAAGAAGCATTAGAACTCTATAGCTACGATACCTAGACATCTGCAGACGCTATTTCCTAGCAAGGAAGTGTCGCATTTACATTCATTTCAAGTGTAGACGAGGAATACATGACACTTCGCAAATCATATTATATCTTACCATGAAACATAGAAATGAGATGCGATATCGCGTTTTAAGAAGCATTAGAACTCTATTGCTACGATAGGTAGACATCTGCAAACGCTATTTCCTTGCAAGGAAGTGTCGCATTTACATTCATTTGAAGTGTAGACGAGGAATACATAACACTTCGCAAATTATATAATATCTTACCATGAAACATAGAAATGAGATACGATATCGCGTTTTAAGAAGCATTAGAACTCTATAGCTACGATACCTAGACATCTGCAGACGCTATTTCCTAGCAAGGAAGTGTCGCATTTACATTCATTTGAAGTGTAGACGAGGAATACATGACACTTCGCAAATCATATTATATCTTACCATGAAACATAGAAATGAGATGCGATATCGCGTTTTAAGAAGCATTAGAACTCTATTGCTACGATAGGTAGACATCTGCAAACGCTATTTCCTTGCAAGGAAGTGTCGCATTTACATTCATTTGAAGTGTAGACGAGGTATACATGACACTTCGCAAATCATATTATATCTTACCATGAAACATAGAAATGAGATGCGATATCGCGTTTTAAGAAGCATTAGAACTCTATTTCTACGATACCTAGACATCTGCAGACGCTATTTCCCAGCAAGGAAGTGTCGCATTTACATTCTTGTGAAGTGTAGACGAGGAATACATGACACTTCGCAAATCATATTATATCTTACCATGAAACATAGAAATGAGATGCGATATCGCGTTTTAAGAAGCATTAGAAATCTATTGCTACGATACTTAGACATCTGCAAACGCTATTTCCTTGCAAGGATGTGTCGCATTTGAATTCATTTGAAGTGTAGACGAGGAATACATAACACTTCGCAAATCATGTTATATCTTACCATGAAACATAGAAATGAGATGCGATATCGCGTTTTAAGAATCATATGAACTCTATTGCTACGATACCTAGACATCTGCAGACGATATTTCCTAGCAAGGAAGTGTCGCATTTACATTCATTTGAAGTGTAGACGAGGAATACATGACACTTCGCAAATCATATTATATCTTACCATGAAACATAGAAATGAGATGCGATATCGCGTTTTAAGAAGCATTAGAACTCTATTGCTACGATACGTAGACATCTGCAAATGCTATTTCCTTGCAAGGAAGTGTCGCATTTACATTCATTTGAAGTGTAGACGAGGAATACATGACACTTCGCAAATCATATTATATCTTACCATGAAACATAGAAATGAGATGCGATATCGCGTTTTAAGAAGCATTAGAAATCTATTGCTACGATACGTAGACATCTGCAAACGCTATTTCCTTGCACGGAAGTGTCGCATTTACATTCATTTGAATCGTAGACGAGGAATGCATAACACTTCGCAATGAATATTATATCTTATCGTGAAACATAGATATGAGATGCAATATCTCGTTTTAAGAAGCATTTGAATTCTATTGCTTCGATACGTAGACATCAGCAAACGCTATTTCCTTGCAAGGAAGTGTCGCATTTACATTCATTTGAAGTGTAGACGAGGAATACATAACACTTCGCAAATCATATTATATCTTACCATGAAACATAGAAATGAGATGCGATATTGCGTTTTAAGAAGAATTATAACTCTATTGCTACGATAGGTAGACATCTGCAAACGCTATTTCCTTGCAAGGAAGTGTCGCATTTACATTCATTTGAAGTGTAGACGAGGAATACATGACACTTCGCAAATCATATTATATCTTACCATGAAACATAGAAATGAGATGCGATATCGCGTTTTAAGAATCATATGAACTCTATTGCTACGATACGTAGACATCTGCAAGCGCTATTTCCTTGCAAGGAAGTGTCGCATTTACATTCATTTGATGTGTAGACGAGGAATACATAACACTTCGCAAATTATATAATATCTTACCATGAAACATAGAAATGAGATGCGATATCGCGTTTTAAGAAGCATTAGAACTCTATAGCTACGATACCTAGACATCTGCAGACGCTATTTCCTAGCAAGGAAGTGTCGCATTTACATTCATTTGAAGTGTAGACGAGGAATACATGACACTTCGCAAATCATATTATATCTTACCATGAAACATAGAAATGAGATGCGATATCGCGTTTTAAGAAGCATTAGAACTCTATTGCTACGATAGGTAGACATCTGCAAACGCTATTTCCTTGCAAGGAAGTGTCGCATTTACATTCATTTGAAGTGTAGACGAGGTATACATGACACTTCGCAAATCATATTATATCTTACCATGAAACATAGAAATGAGATGCGATATCGCGTTTTAAGAAGCATTAGAAATCTATTGCTACGATACTTAGACATCTGCAAACGCTATTTCCTTGCAAGGATGTGTCGCATTTGAATTCATTTGAAGTGTAGACGAGGAATACATAACACTTCGCAAATCATGTTATATCTTACCATGAAACATAGAAATGAGATGCGATATCGCGTTTTAAGAATCATATGAACTCTATTGCTACGATACGTAGACATCTGCAAACACTATTTCCTTGCAAGGAAGTGTCGCATTTACATTCATTTGAAGTGTAGACGAGGAATACATGACAGATCGCGAATCATATAATATCTTACCATGAAACATAGAAATGAGATGCGATATCGCGTTTTAAGAAGCATTAGAACTCTATTGCTACGATACCTAGACATCTGCAGACGATATTTCCTAGCAAGGAAGTGTCGCATTTACATTCATTTGAAGTGTAGACGAGGAATACATGACACTTCGCAAATCATATTATATCTTACCATGAAACATAGAAATGAGATGCGATATCGCGTTTTAAGAAGCATTAGAACTCTATTGCTACGATACGTAGACATCTGCAAATGCTATTTCCTTGCAAGGAAGTGTCGCATTTACATTCATTTGAAGTGCAGACGAGGAATTCATAACAGTTTGCAAATCATATTATATCTTACCATGAAACATAGAAATGAGGTGCGATATCGCGTTTTAAGAAGCATTAGAACTCTATTGCTACGATAGGTAGACATCTGCAAACGCTATTTCCTTGCAAGGAAGTGTCGCATTTACATTCATTTGAAGTGTAGACGAGGTATACATGACACTTCGCAAATCATATTATATCTTACCATGAAACATAGAAATGAGATGCGTTATCGCGTTTTAAGAAGCATTAGAACTCTATTTCTACGATACCTAGACATCTGCAGACGCTATTTCCCAGCAAGGAAGTGTCGCATTTACATTCATTTGAAGTGTAGACGAGGAATACATGACACTTCGCAAATCATATTATATCTTACCATGAAACATAGAAATGAGATGCGATATCGCGTTTTAAGAAGCATTAGAAATCTATTGCTACGATACGTAGACATCTGCAAACGCTATTTCCTTGCAAGGATGTGTCGCATTTGAATTCATTTGAAGTGTAGACGAGGAATACATAACACTTCGCAAATCATGTTATATCTTACCATGAAACATAGAAATGAGATGCGATATCGCGTTTTAAGAATCAAATGAACTCTATTGCTACGATACGTAGACATCTGCAAACACTATTTCCTTGCAAGGAAGTGTCGCATTTACATTCATTTGAAGTGTAGACGAGGAATACATGACAGATCGCGAATCATATTATATCTTACCATGAAACATAGAAATGAGATGCGATATCGCGTTTTAAGAAGCATTAGAACTCTATTGCTACGATACCTAGACATCTGCAGACGATATTTCCTAGCAAGGAAGTGTCGCATTTACATTCATTTGAAGTGTAGACGAGGAATACATGACACTTCGCAAATCATATTATATCTTACCATGAAACATAGAAACGAGATGCGATATCGCGTTTTAAGAAGCATTAGAAATCTATTGCTACGATACGTAGACATCTGCAAATGCTATTTCCTTGCAAGGAAGTGTCGCATTTACATTCATTTGAAGTGCAGACGAGGAATTCATAACAGTTTGCAAATCATTTTATATCTTACCATGAAACATAGAAATGAGATGCGATATCGCGTTTTAAGAAGCATTAGAACTCTATTTCTACGATACCTAGACATCTGCAGACGGTATTTCCTAGCAAGGTAGTGTCGCATTTACATTCATTTGAAGTGTAGACGAGGAATACATGACACTTCGCAAATCATATTATATCTTACCATGAAACATAGAAATGAGATGCGATATCGCGTTTTAAGAAGCATTAGAAATCTATTGCTACGATACGTAGACATCTGCAAACGCTATTTCCTTGCACGGAAGTGTCGCATTTACATTCATTTGAAGTGTAGACGAGGAACACATAACACTCCGCAAATCATATTATATCTTACCATGAATCATAGAAATGAGATGCGATATCGCGTTTTAAGAATCATAAGAACTCTATTGCTACGATACGTAGACATCTGCAAACGCTATTTCCTTGCAAGGAAGTGTCGCATTTACATTCATTTGAATCGTAGACGAGGAATGCACAACACTTCGCAATGAATATTATATCTTATCATGAAACATAGATATGAGATGCAATATCTCGTTTTAAGAAGTATTTGAACTCTATTGCTTCGATACGTAGACATCAGCAAACGCTATTTCCTTGCAAGGAAGTGTCGCATTTACATTCATTTGAAGTGTAGACGAGGAACCCATAACACTCCGCAAATCATATTATATCTTACCATGAAACATAGAAATGAGATGCGATATCGCGTTTTAAGAAGCATTAGAACACTATTGCTACGATAGGTATACATTTGCAAACGCTATTTCCTTGCAAGGAAGTGTCGCATTTACTTTCATTTGAATCGTAGACGAGGAATGCATAACACTTCGCAATGAATATTATATCTTATCATGAAACATAGATATGAGATGCAATATCTCGTTTTAAGAAGCATTTGAACTCTATTGCCTCGATACGTAGACACCTGCAAACGCTATTTCCTTGCAAGGAAGTGTCGCATTTACATTCATTTGAAGTGTAGACGAGGAATACATAACACTTCGCAAATCATATTATATCTTACCATGAAACATAGAAATGAGATGCGATATCGCGATTTAAGATGCATTAGAACCCTAATGCTACGATACGTAGACATCTGCAAACGCTGTTTCCTATCAAGGAACTGTTGCATTTACATTCTTTTGGGGTGAATACGAGATATACATAACACTCCACAATGAAAATTACATCTTATCATGAAACATAGAAATGAGGAGCGATATCGCATTTTAAGAAGCATTAGAACTCTATAGCTTCGATACGTAGACATCTGCAGACGCTATTTCCTAGCAAGGAAGTGTCGCATTTACATTCTCTTGAATTGAATACGAGGTATACATAACACTGCACAATGAATATTAAATCTTGTCATAAAACATGGAAATGAGATGCGATATCGCGATTTAAGGAGCATTAGAACTCTATTGCTTCGATACGTAGACATCTGCCATCGCTATATCCAAGCAAGGAGGTGTCGCATTTACATTTATTTGAAGTGTATGCGAGGTACAAGTGACACTTCGCAATGAATATCATATCTTATGATGAAACATAGAAATGAGATGCGATATCTCGTTTTAAGAAGCATTAGAACTATATAGCTACGATACGTAGATATCAGCAAACGCTATTTCCTAGCAAGGAAGTGTCGCATTTACAATCGTTTGAAGTGAAAACGAGGTATAAGTGAAACTTCGCAATGAATAATATATCTTATCATGAAACATAGAAGTGAGGTACGATATCGCGTTCTACGAAGCATTAGAGCCCGATTGCCTCGATGCGGAGACATCTGCAAACGCTATTTCCCAACATGGAAGTGTCGCATTTACATTCTTATGGAGTGAATACGAGGAATACATGACACTTCGCAAATCATGTTATATCTTACCATGAAACATAGAAATGAGATGCGATATCGCGTTTTAAGAATCATATGAACTCAATTGCTACGATACGTAGACATCTGCAAACGTTATTTCCTAGCAAGGAAGTGTCTCATCCACATTCATTTGAAGTGTAGACGAGGAATACATGACACTTCGCAAATCATATTATATCTTACCATGAAACATAGAAATGAGATGCGATATCGCGTTTTAAGAAGCATTAGAACTCTACTGCTACGATACCTAGACATCTGCAAACGCTATTTCCTTGCAAGGAAGTGTCGCATTTACATTCATTTGAAGTGTAGACGAGGAATACATAACACCTCGCAAATCATATTATATCTTACCATGAAACATAGAAATGAGATGCGATATCGCGTTTTAAGAAGCATTAGAACTCCATTGCTACGATAGGTAGACATCTGCAAACGCTATTTCCTTGCAAGGAAGTGTCGCATTTACATTCATTTGATGTGTAGACGAGGAATACATAACACTTCGCAAATCATGTTATATCTTACCATGAAACATAGAAATGAGATGCGATATCGCGTTTTAGGTATCATATGAACTCAATTGCTACGATACGTAGACATCTGCAAACGCTATTTCCTAGCGAGGAAGTGTCGCACTCACATTCATTTGAAGTGTAGACGAGGAATACATGACACTTCGCAAATCATATTATATCTTACCATGAAACATAGAAATGAGATGCGATATCGCGTTTTAAGAAGTATTAGAAATCTATTGCTACGATACGTAGATATCTGCAAACGCTATTTCCATGCAAGGAAGTGTCGCATTTACATTCATTTGAATCCCAGACGAGGAATGCATAACACTTCGCAATGAATATTATATCTTATCATGAAACATAGATATGAGATACAATATCTCGTTTTAAGAAGCATTTGAACACTATTGCCTCGATACGTAGACACCTGCAAACGCTATTTCCTTGCAAGGAAGTGTCGCATTTACATTCATTTGAAGTGTAGACGAGGAATACATAACACTTCGCAAATCATATTATATCTTACCATGAAACATAGAAATGAGATGCGATATCGCGATTTAAGATGCATTAGAACCCTAATGCTACGATACGTAGACATCTGCAAACGCTGTTTCCTATCAAGGAACTGTTGCATTTACATTCTTTTGGGGTGAATACGAGATATACATAACACTCCACAATGAAAATTACATCTTATCATGAAACATAGAAATGAGGAGCGATATCGCATTTTAAGAAGCATTAGAACTCTATAGCTTCAATACGTAGACATCTGCAGACGCTATTTCCTAGCAAGGAAGTGTCGCATTTACATTCTCTTGAATTGAATACGAGGTATACATAACACTGCACAATGAATATTAAATCTTGTCATAAAACATGGAAATGAGATGCGATATCGCGATTTAAGGAGCATTAGAACTCTATTGCTTCGATACGTAGACATCTGCCATCGCTATATCCAAGCAAGGAGGTGTCGCATTTACATTCATTTGAAGTGTATGCGAGGTACAAGTGACACTTCGCAATGAATATCATATCTTATGATGAAACATAGAAATGAGATGCGATATCTCGTTTTAAGAAGCATTAGAACTATATTGCTACGATACGTAGATATCAGCAAACGCTATTTCCTAGCAAGGAAGTGTCGCATTTACAATCGTTTGAAGTGAAAACGAGGTATAAGTGAAACTTCGCAATGAATAATATATCTTATCATGAAACATAGAAGTGAGGTACGATATCGCGTTTTACGGAGCATTAGAGCCCGATTGCCTCGATGCGGAGACATCTGCAAACGCTATTTCCCAACATGGAAGTGTCGCATTTACATTCTTATGGAGTGAATACGAGGAATACATGACACTTCGCAAATCATGTTATATCTTACCATGAAACATAGAAATGAGATGCGATATCGCGTTTTAAGAATCATATGAACTCAATTGCTACGATACGTAGACATCTGCAAACGTTATTTCCTAGCAAGGAAGTGTCTCATTCACATTCATTTGAAGTGTAGACGAGGAATACATGACACTTCGCAAATCATATTATATCTTACCATGAAACATAGAAATGAGATGCGATATCGCGTTTTAAGAAGCATTAGAACTCTACTGCTACGATACCTAGACATCTGCAAACGCTATTTCCTTGCAAGGAAGTGTCGCATTTACATTCATTTGAAGTGTAGACGAGGAATACATAACACCTCGCAAATCATATTATATCTTACCATGAAACATAGAAATGAGATGCGATATCGCGTTTTAAGAAGCATTAGAACTCCATTGCTACGATAGGTAGACATCTGCAAACGCTATTTCCTTGCAAGGAAGTGTCGCATTTACATTCATTTGATGTGTAGACGAGGAATACATAACACTTCGCAAATCATATTATATCTTACCATGAAACATAGAAATGAGATGCGATATCGCGTTTTAAGAAGTTTTAGAAATCTATTGCTACGATACGTAGATATCTGCAAACGCAATTTCCATGCAAGGAAGTGTCGCATTTACATTCATTTGAATCCCAGACGAGGAATGCATAACACTTCGCAATGAATATTATATCTTATCATGAAACATAGATATGAGATACAATATCTCGTTTTAAGAAGCATTTGAACACTATTGCCTCGATACGTAGACACCTGCAAACGCTATTTCCTTGCAAGAAAGTGTCGCATTTACATTCATTTGAAGTGTAGACGAGGAATACATAACACTTCGCAAATCATATTATATCTTACCATGAAACATAGAAATGAGATGCGATATCGCGATTTAAGATGCATTAGAACCCTAATGCTACGATACGTAGACATCTGCAAACGCTGTTTCCTATCAAGGAACTGTTGCATTTACATTCTTTTGGGGTGAATACGAGATATACATAACACTCCACAATGAAAATTACATCTTATCATGAAACATAGAAATGAGGAGCGATATCGCATTTTAAGAAGCATTAGAACTCTGTAGCTTCAATACGTAGACATCTGCAGACGCTATTTCCTAGCAAGGAAGTGTCGCATTTACATTCTCTTGAATTGAATACGAGGTATACATAACACTGCACAATGAATATTAAATCTTGTCATAAAACATGGAAATGAGATGCGATATCGCGATTTAAGGAGCATTAGAACTCTATTGCTTCGATACGTAGACATCTGCCATCGCTATATCCAAGCAAGGAGGTGTCGCATTTACATTCATTTGAAGTGTATGCGAGGTACAAGTGACACTTCGCAATGAATATCATATCTTATGATGAAACATAGAAATGAGATGCGATATCTCGTTTTAAGAAGCATTAGAACTATATTGCTACGATACGTAGATATCAGCAAACGCTATTTCCTAGCAAGGAAGTGTCGCATTTACAATCGTTTGAAGTGAAAACGAGGTATAAGTGAAACTTCGCAATGAATAATATATCTTATCATGAAACATAGAAGTGAGGTACGATATCGCGTTTTACGGAGCATTAGAGCCCGATTGCCTCGATGCGGAGACATCTGCAAACGCTATTTCCCAACATGGAAGTGTCGCATTTACATTCTTATGGAGTGAATACGAGGAATACATGACACTTCGCAAATCATGTTATATCTTACCATGAAACATAGAAATGAGATGCGATATCGCGTTTTAAGAATCATATGAACTCAATTGCTACGATACGTAGACATCTGCAAACGTTATTTCCTAGCAAGGAAGTGTCTCATTCACATTCATTTGAAGTGTAGACGAGGAATACATGACACTTCGCAAATCATATTATATCTTACCATGAAACATAGAAATGAGATGCGATATCGCGTTTTAAGAAGCATTAGAACTCTACTGCTACGATACCTAGACATCTGCAAACGCTATTTCCTTGCAAGGAAGTGTCGCATTTACATTCATTTGAAGTGTAGACGAGGAATACATAACACCTCGCAAATCATATTATATCTTACCATGAAACATAGAAATGAGATGCGATATCGCGTTTTAAGAAGCATTAGAACTCCATTGCTACGATAGGTAGACATCTGCAAACGCTATTTCCTTGCAAGGAAGTGTCGCATTTACATTCATTTGATGTGTAGACGAGGAATACATAACACTTCGCAAATCATGTTATATCTTACCATGAAACATAGAAATGAGATGCGATATCGCGTTTTAAGAATCATATGAACTCTATTGCTACGATACGTAGACATCTGCAAACACTATTTCCTTGCAAGGAAGTGTCGCATTTACATTCATTTGAAGTGTAGACGAGGAATACATGACAGATCGCGAATCATATTATATCTTACCATGAAACATAGAAATGAGATGCGATATCGCGTTTTAAGAAGCATTAGAACTCTATTGCTACGATACCTAGACATCTGCAGACGATATTTCCTAGCAAGGAAGTGTCGCATTTACATTCATTTGAAGTGTAGACGAGGAATACATGACACTTCGCAAATCATATTATATCTTACCATAAAACATAGAAATGAGATGCGATATCGCGTTTTAAGAAGCATTAGAAATCTATTGCTACGATACGTAGACATCTGCAAATGCTATTTCCTTGCAAGGAAGTGTCGCATTTACATTCATTTGAAGTGCAGACGAGGAATTCATAACAGTTTGCAAATCATTTTATATCTTACCATGAAACATAGAAATGAGATGCGATATCGCGTTTTAAGAAGCATTAGAACTCTATTTCTACGATACCTAGACATCTGCAGACGGTATTTCCTAGCAAGGTAGTGTCGCATTTACATTCATTTGAAGTGTAGACGAGGAATACATGACACTTCGCAAATCATATTATATCTTACCATGAAACATAGAAATGAGATGCGATATCGCGTTTTAAGAAGCATTAGAAATCTATTGCTACGATACGTAGACATCTGCAAACGCTATTTCCTTGCACGGAAGTGTCGCATTTACATTCATTTGAAGTGTAGACGAGGAACACATAACACTCCGCAAATCATATTATATCTTACCATGAATCATAGAAATGAGATGCGATATCGCGTTTTAAGAATCATAAGAACTCTATTGCTACGATACGTAGACATCTGCAAACGCTATTTCCTTGCAAGGAAGTGTCGCATTTACATTCATTTGAATCGTAGACGAGGAATGCACAACACTTCGCAATGAATATTATATCTTATCATGAAACATAGATATGAGATGCAATATCTCGTTTTAAGAAGTATTTGAACTCTATTGCTTCGATACGTAGACATCAGCAAACGCTATTTCCTTGCAAGGAAGTGTCGCATTTACATTCATTTGAAGTGTAGACGAGGAACACATAACACTCCGCAAATCATATTATATCTTACCATGAAACATAGAAATGAGATGCGATATCGCGTTTTAAGAAGCATTAGAACACTATTGCTACGATAGGTATACATTTGCAAACGCTATTTCCTTGCAAGGAAGTGTCGCATTTACTTTCATTTGAATCGTAGACGAGGAATGCATAACCCTTCGCAATGAATATTATATCTTATCATGAAACATAGATATGAGATGCAATATCTCGTTTTAAGAAGCATTTGAACTCTATTGCCTCGATACGTAGACACCTGCAAACGCTATTTCCTTGCAAGGAAGTGTCGCATTTACATTCATTTGAAGTGTAGACGAGGAATACATAACACTTCGCAAATCATATTATATCTTACCATGAAACATAGAAATGAGATGCGATATCGCGATTTAAGATGCATTAGAACCCTAATGCTACGATACGTAGACATCTGCAAACGCTGTTTCCTATCAAGGAACTGTTGCATTTACATTCTTTTGGGGTGAATACGAGATATACATAACACTCCACAATGAAAATTACATCTTATCATGAAACATAGAAATGAGGAGCGATATCGCATTTTAAGAAGCATTAGAACTCTATAGCTTCGATACGTAGACATCTGCAGACGCTATTTCCTAGCAAGGAAGTGTCGCATTTACATTCTCTTGAATTGAATACGAGGTATACATAACACTGCACAATGAATATTAAATCTTGTCATAAAACATGGAAATGAGATGCGATATCGCGATTTAAGGAGCATTAGAACTCTATTGCTTCGATACGTAGACATCTGCCATCGCTATATCCAAGCAAGGAGGTGTCGCATTTACATTTATTTGAAGTGTATGCGAGGTACAAGTGACACTTCGCAAATCATATTATATCTTACCATGAAACATAGAAATGAGATGCGATATCGCGTTTTAAGAAGCATTAGAACTCCATTGCTACGATAGGTAGACATCTGCAAACGCTATTTCCTTGCAAGGAAGTGTCGCATTTACATTCATTTGATGTGTAGACGAGGAATACATAACACTTCGCAAATCATGTTATATCTTACCATGAAACATAGAAATGAGATGCGATATCGCGTTTTAGCTATCATATGAACTCAATTGCTACGATACGTAGACATCTGCAAACGCTATTTCCTAGCGAGGAAGTGTCGCACTCACATTCATTTGAAGTGTAGCCGAGGAATACATGACACTTCGCAAATCATATTATATCTTACCATGAAACATAGAAATGAGATGCGATATCGCGTTTTAAGAAGTATTAGAAATCTATTGCTACGATACGTAGATATCTGCAAACGCTATTTCCATGCAAGGAAGTGTCGCATTTACATTCATTTGAATCCCAGACGAGGAATGCATAACACTTCGCAATGAATATTATATCTTATCATGAAACATAGATATGAGATACAATATCTCGTTTTAAGAAGCATTTGAACACTATTGCCTCGATACGAGGACACCTGCAAACGCTATTTCCTTGCAAGAAAGTGTCGCATTTACATTCATTTGAAGTGTAGACGAGGAATACATAACACTTCGCAAATCATATTATATCTTACCATGAAACATAGAAATGAGATGCGATATCGCGTTTTAAGAAGCATTAGAACTCTATTGCTACGATAGGTAGACATTTGCAAACGCTATTTCCTTGCAAGGAAGTGTCGCATTTACATTCATTTGATGTGTAGACGAGGAATACATAACACTTCGCCAATCATGTTATATCTCACCATGAAACATAGAAATGAGATGCGATATCGCGTTTTAAGAATCATATGAACTCAATTGCTACGATACGTAGACATCTGCAAACGCTATTTCCTAGCGAGGAAGTGTCGCATTCACATTCATTTGAAGTGTAGACGAGGAATACATGACACTTCGCAAATCATATTATATCTTACCATGAAACATAGAAATGAGATGCGATATCGCGTTTTAAGAATCATAAGAACTCTATTGCTACGATACGTAGACATCTGCAAACGCTATTTCCGTGCAAGGAAGTGTCGCATTTACATTCATTTGAATCGTAGACGAGGAATGCATAACACTTCGCAATGAATATTATATCTTATCATGAAACATAGATATGAGATGCAATATCTTGTTTTAAGAAGCATTTGAACACTATTGCCTCGATACGTAGACACCTGCAAACGCTATTTCCTTGCAAGGAAGTGTCGCATTTACATTCATTTGAAGTGTAGACGAGGAATACATAACACTTCGCAAATCATATTATATCTTACCATGAAACATAGAAATGAGATGCGATATCGCGTTTTAAGAAGCATTAGAACTCTATTGCTACGATAGGTAGACATTTGCAAACGCTATTTCCTTGCAAGGAAGTGTCGCATTTACATTCATTTGATGTGTAGACGAGGAATACATAACACTTCGCCAATCATGTTATATCTCACCATGAAACATAGAAATGAGATGCGATATCGCGTTTTAAGAATCATATGAACTCAATTGCTACGATACGTAGACATCTGCAAACGCTATTTCCTAGCGAGGAAGTGTCGCATTCACATTCATTTGAAGTGTAGACGAGGAATACATGACACTTCGCAAATCATATTATATCTTACCATGAAACATAGGAATGAGATGCGATATCGCGTTTTAAGAAGCATTAGAAATCTATTGCTACGATACGTAGACATCTGCAAAAGCTATTTCCTTGCAAGGAAGTGTCGCATTTACATTCATTTGAAGTGTAGACGAGGAATACATAACACTTCGCAAATCATATTATATCTTACCATGAAACATAGAAATGAGATGCGATATCGCGTTTTAACAAGCATTACAACTCTATTGCTACGATACCTAGACATCTGCAGACGCTATTTCCTAGCAAGGAAGTGTCGCATTTACATTCATTTGAAGTGTAGACGAGGAATACATGACACTTCGCAAATCATATTATATCTTACCATGAAACATAGAAATGATATGCGTTATCGCGTTTTAAGAAGTATTAGAAATCTATTGCTACGATACGTAGATATCTGCAGACGCTATTTCCTTCCAAGGAAGTGTCGCATTTACATTCATTTGAATCGTAGACGAGGAATGCACAACACTTCGCAATGAATATTATATCTTATCATGAAACATAGATATGAGATGCAATATCTCGTTTTAAGAAGCATATGAACTCTATTGCTTCGATACGTAGACACCTGCAAGCGCTATTTCCTTGGAAGGAAGTGTCGCATTTACATTTATTTGAAGTGTAGACGAGGAATACATGACACTTCGCAAATCATATTATATCTTACCATGAAACATAGAAATGAGATGCGATATCGCGTTTTAAGAATCATAAGAACACTATTGCTACGATACGTAGACATCTGCAAACACTATTTCCTAGGGAGGAAGTGTTGCATTCACATTACTTTGAAGTGTAGACGAGGAATAAATAACACTTCGCAAATCTTATTATATCTTACCATGAAAAATAGAAATGCGATGCGATATCGCGTTTTAAGAAGCATTAGAAAGCTATTGCTACGATAGGTAGAAATTTGCAAACGCTATTTCCATGCAAGGAAGTGTCGCATTCGCATTCATTTGAAGTGTAGACGAGGAATGCATAACACTTCGCAATGAATATTATATCTTATCATGAAACATAGATATGAGATGCAATATCTCGTTTTAAGAAACATATGAACTCTATTGCTTCGATACGTAGACACCTGCAAGCGCTATTTCCTTGGAAGGAAGTGTCGCATTTACATTTATTTGAAGTGTAGACGAGGAATACATGACACTTCGCAAACCATATTATATCTTACCATGAAACATAGAAATGAGATGCGATATCGCGTTTTAAGTATCATAAGAACACTATTGCTACGATACGTAGACATCTGCAAACACTATTTCCTAGGGAGGAAGTGTTGCATTCACATTACTTTGAAGTGTAGACGAGGAATAAATAACACTTCGCAAATCTTATTATATCTTACCATGAAAAATAGAAATGCGATGCGATATCGCGTTTTAAGAATCATAAGAACTCTATTGCTACGATACGTAGACAACTGCAGACGCTATTTCCTTGCAAGGAAGTGTCGCATTTACATTCATTTGAATCGTATTCGAGGAATGCATAACACTTCGCAATGAAAATTATATCTTATCATGAAACATAGATGTGAGATGCAATATCTCGTTTTAAGAAGCATTTGAACTCTATTGCTACGATACCTAGATATCTGCAGACGCTATTTCCTAGCATGGAAGTGTCGCATTTACATTCATTTGAAGTGTAGACGAGGAATACATGACACTTCGCAAATCATATTATATCTTACCATGAAACATAGAAATGAGATGCGATATCGCGTTTTAAGAAGCATTAGAAATCTATTGCTACGATACGTAGACATCTGCAAGCGCTATTTCCTTGGAAGGAAGTGTCGCATTTACATTTATTTGAAGTGTAGACGAGGAATACATGACACTTCGCAAACCATATTATATCTTACCATGAAACATAGAAATGAGATGCGATATCGCGTTTTAAGAATCATAAGAACACTATTGCTACGATACGTAGACATCTGCAAACACTATTTCCTTGCAAGGAAGTGTCGCATTTACATTCATTTGAAGTGTAGACGAGGAATAGATAACACTTCGCAAATCATATTATATCTTACCATGAAACATAGAAATGAGATGCGATATCGCGTTTTAAGAAGCATTAGAACACTATTGCTACGATAGGTAGACATTTGCAAACGCTATTTCCTTGCAAGGAAGTGTCGCATTTACTTTCATTTGAATCGTAGACGAGGAATGCATAACACTTCGCAATGAATATTACATCTTACCATGCAACATAGAAATGAGATGCGATATCGCGCTTTAAGAAGCATTAGAAATCTATTGCTACGATACGTAGACATCTGCAAACGCTATTTCCTAGCGAGGAAGTGTCGCATTCACATTCATTTGAAGTGTAGACGAGGAATACATGACACTTCGCAAATCATATTATATCTTACCATGAAACATAGAAATGAGATGCGATATCGCGTTTTAAGAAGCTTAGAAATCTATTGCTACGATACGTAGACATCTGCAAACGCTATTTCCTTGCTAGGAAGTGTCGCATTTACATTCATTTGAAGTGTAGACGAGGAATACATAACACTTCGCAAATCATATTATGTCTTACCATGAAACATAGAAATGAGATGCAATATCGCGTTTTAAGAAGTATTAGAAAGCTATTGCGACGATACGTAGACATCTGCAAACGCTATTTCCTAGCGAGGAAGTATCGCATTCACATTCATTTGAAGTGTAGACGAGGAATACATAACACTTCGCCAATCATGTTATATCTCACCATGAAACATAGAAATGAGATGCCATATCGCGTTTTAAGAATCATATGAACTCAATTGCTACGATACGTAGACATCTGCAAACGCTATTTCCTAGCGAGGAAGTGTCGCATTCACATTCATTTGAAGTGCAGACGAGGAATACATGACACTTCGCAAATCATATTATATCTTACCATGAAACATAGGAATGAGATGCGATATCGCGTTTTAAGAAGCATTAGAAATCTATTGCTACGATACCTAGACATCTGCAAAAGCTATTTCCTTGCAAGGAAGTGTCGCATTTACATTCATTTGAAGTGTAGACGAGGAATACATAACACTTCGCAAATCATATTATATCTTACCATGAAACATAGAAATGAGATGCGATATCGCGTTTTAACAAGCATTACAACTCTATTGCTACGATACCTAGACATCTGCAGACGCTATTTCCTAGCAAGGAAGTGTCGCATTTACATTCATTTGAAGTGTAGACGAGGAATACATGACACTTCGCAAATCATATTATATCTTACCATGAAACATAGAAATGATATGCGATATCGCGTTTTAAGAAGTATTAGAAATCTATTGCTACGATACGTAGATATCTGCAGACGCTATTTCCTTCCAAGGAAGTGTCGCATTTACATTCATTTGAATCGTAGACGAGGAATGCACAACACTTCGCAATGAATATTATATCTTATCATGAAACATAGATATGAGATGCAATATCTTGTTTTAAGAAGCATTTGAACCCTATTGCTTCGATACGTAGACATCAGTAAACGCTAATCCTTGCAAGGAAGTGTCGCATTTACATTCATTTGAAGTGTAGACGGGGAACACATAACACTCCGCAAATCATATTATATCTTACCATGAAACATAGAAATGAGATGCGATATCGCGTTTTAAGAAGCATTAGAAAGCTATTGCTACGATAGGTAGAAATTTGCAAACGCTATTTCCATGCAAGGAAGTGTCGCATTCGCATTCATTTGAAGTGTAGACGAGGAATGCATAACACTTCGCAATGAATATTATATCTTATCATGAAACATAGATATGAGATGCAATATCTCGTTTTAAGAAGCATATGAACTCTATTGCTTCGATACGTAGACACCTGCAAGCGCTATTTCCTTGGAAGGAAGTGTCGCATTTACATTTATTTGAAGTGTAGACGAGGAATACATGACACTTCGCAAATC
Source organism: Xylocopa sonorina (assembly GCF_050948175.1). Lineage (NCBI taxonomy): Eukaryota > Metazoa > Arthropoda > Insecta > Hymenoptera > Apidae > Xylocopa > Xylocopa sonorina. Next base: position 6,960,754 of record NW_027490090.1, read on the forward strand.
ATATTATATCTTACCATGAAACATAGAAATGAGATGCGATATCGCGTTTTAAGAATCATAAGAACACTATTGCTACGATACGTAGACATCTGCAAACACTATTTCCTAGGGAGGAAGTGTTGCATTCACATTACTTTGAAGTGTAGACGAGGAATAAATAACACTTCGCAAATCTTATTATATCTTACCATGAAAAATAGAAATGCGATGCGATATCGCGTTTTAAGAATCATAAGAACTCTATTGCTACGATACGTAGACAACTGCAGACGCTATTTCCTTGCAAGGAAGTGTCGCATTTACATTCATTTGAATCGTATTCGAGGAATGCATAACACTTCGCAATGAAAATTATATCTTATCATGAAACATAGATGTGAGATGCAATATCTCGTTTTAAGAAGCATTTGAACTCTATTGCTACGATACCTAGATATCTGCAGACGCTATTTCCTAGCATGGAAGTGTCGCATTTACATTCATTTGAAGTGTAGACGAGGAATACATGACACTTCGCAAATCATATTATATCTTACCATGAAACATAGAAATGAGATGCGATATCGCGTTTTAAGAAGCATTAGAAATCTATTGCTACGATACGTAGACATCTGCAAACGCTATTTCCTTGCAAGGAAGTGTCGCATTTACATTCATTTGAATCGTAGACGAGGAATGCATAACACTTCGCAATGAATATTATATCTTATCATGAAACGTAGATATGAGATGCAATATCTCGTTATAAGAAGCATTTGAACTCTATTGCTTCGATACGTAGACATCTGCAAACGCTATTTCCTTGCAAGGAAGTGTCGCATTTACATTCATTTGAAGTGTAGACGAGGAATAGATAACACTTCGCAAATCATATTATATCTTACCATGAAACATAGAAATGAGATGCGATATCGCGTTTTAAGAAGCATTAGAACACTATTGCTACGATAGGTAGACATTTGCAAACGCTATTTCCTTGCAAGGAAGTGTCGCATTTACATTCATTTGAAGTGTAGAGAAGGAATACATAACACTTCGCAAATCATATTACATCTTACCATGAAACATGGAAATGAGATGCGATATCGCGTTTTAAGCAGCATTAGATATCTATTGCTACGATACGTAGACATCTGCAAACGCTATTTCCTTGCAAGGAAGTGTCGCATTTACATTCATTTGAAGTGTAGACGAGGAATACATAACACTTCGCAAATCATATTACATCTTACCATGAAACATAGAAATGAGATGCGATATCGCGTTTTAAGAAGCATTACAACTCTATTGCTACGAAACCTAGACATCTGCAGACGCTATTTCCTAGCAAGGAAGTGTCGCATTTACATTCATTTGAAGTGTAGACGAGGAATACATGACACTTCGCAAATCATATTATATCTTACCATGAAACATAGAAATGAGATGCGATATCGCGTTTTAAGAAGTATTAGAAATCTATTGCTACGATACGTAGACATCTGCAAACGCTATTTCCTAGCGAGGAAGTGTTGCATTCACATTACTTTGAAGTGTAGACGAGGAATATATAACACTTCGCAAATCATATTATATCTTACCATGAAACATAGAAATGAGATGCGATATCGCGTTTTAAGAAGTATTAGAAATCTATTGCTACGATACGTAGATATCTGCAGACGCTATTTCCTAGCATGGAAGTGTCGCATTTACATTCATTTGAAGTGTAGACGAGGAATACATGACACTTCGCAAATCATATTATATCTTACCATGAAACATAGAAATGAGATGCGATATCGCGTTTTAAGAAGCATTAGAAATCTATTGCTACGATACGTAGACATCTGCAAACGCTATTTCCTTGCAAGGAAGTGTCGCATTTACATTCATTTGAATCGTAGACGAGGAATGCATAACACTTCGCAATGAATATTATATCTTATCATGAAACGTAGATATGAGATGCAATATCTCGTTATAAGAAGCATTTGAACTCTATTGCTTCGATACGTAGACATCTGCAAACGCTATTTCCTTGCAAGGAAGTGTCGCATTTACATTCATTTGAAGTGTAGACGAGGAATAGATAACACTTCGCAAATCATATTATATCTTACCATGAAACATAGAAATGAGATGCGATATCGCGTTTTAAGAAGCATTAGAACACTATTGCTACGATAGGTAGACATTTGCAAACGCTATTTCCTTGCAAGGAAGTGTCGCATTTACATTCATTTGAAGTGTAGAGAAGGAATACATAACACTTCGCAAATCATATTACATCTTACCATGAAACATGGAAATGAGATGCGATATCGCGTTTTAAGCAGCATTAGATATCTATTGCTACGATACGTAGACATCTGCAAACGCTATTTCCTTGCAAGGAAGTGTCGCATTTACATTCATTTGAAGTGTAGACGAGGAATACATAACACTTCGCAAATCATATTACATCTTACCATGAAACATAGAAATGAGATGCGATATCGCGTTTTAAGAAGCATTACAACTCTATTGCTACGAAACCTAGACATCTGCAGACGCTATTTCCTAGCAAGGAAGTGTCGCATTTACATTCATTTGAAGTGTAGACGAGGAATACATGACACTTCGCAAATCATATTATATCTTACCATGAAACATAGAAATGAGATGCGATATCGCGTTTTAAGAAGTATTAGAAATCTATTGCTACGATACGTAGACATCTGCAAACGCTATTTCCTAGCGAGGAAGTGTTGCATTCACATTACTTTGAAGTGTAGACGAGGAATATATAACACTTCGCAAATCATATTATATCTTACCATGAAACATAGAAATGAGATGCGATATCGCGTTTTAAGAAGTATTAGAAATCTATTGCTACGATACGTAGATATCTGCAGACGCTATTTCCTTGCAAGGAAGTGTCGCACTAACATTCATTTGAAGTGTAGACGAGGAATACACGACACTTCGCAATGAATATTATATCTTATCATGAAACATAGATATGAGATACAATATCCCGTTTTAAGAAGCATTTGAACACTATTACTTCGATACGTAGACATCTGCAAACGCTATTTCCTTGCAAGGAAGTGTCGCATTTACATTCATTTGAAGTGTAGAGGAGGAATACATAACACTTCGCAAATCATATTATATCTTACCATGAAACATAGAAATGAGATGCGATATCGCGTTTTAAGAAGCATTAGAAAGCTATTGCTACGATACGTAGACATCTGCAAACGCTATTCCCTAGCGAGGAAGTATCGCATTCACATTCATTTGAAGTGTAGACGAGGAATACATAACACTTCGCAAATCATGTTATATCTTACCATGAAACATAGAAATGAGATGCGATATCGCGTTTTAAGAAGCATTAGAACACTATTGCTACGATACGTAGACATCTGCAAACGCTATTTCCTTGCAAGGAAGTGTCGCATTCACATTCATTTGAAGTGTAGACGAGGAATACATGACACTTCGCAAATCATATTATATCTTACCATGAAACATAGAAATGAGATGCGATATCGCGTTTTAAGAAGCATTAGAAATCTATTGCTACGATAGGTAGACATCTGCAAACGCTATTTCCTTGCAAGGAAGTGTCGCATTTACATTCATTTGAAGTGTAGACGAGGAATACATGACACTTCGCAAATCATATTATATCTTACCATGAAACATAGAAATGAGATGCGATATCGCGTTTTAAGAAGTATTAGAAATCTATTGCTACGATACGTAGATATCTGCAGACGCTATTTCCTTCCAAGGAAGTGTCGCATTTACATTCATTTGAATCGTAGACGAGGAATGCATAACACTTCGCAATGAATATTATATCTTATCATGAAACGTAGATATGAGATGCAATATCTCGTTATAAGAAGCATTTGAACTCTATTGCTTCGATACGTAGACATCTGCAAACGCTATTTCCTTGCATGGAAGTGTCGCATTTACATTCATTCGAAGTGTAGACGAGGAATAGATAACACTTCGCAAATCATATTATATCTTACCATGAAACATAGAAATGAGATGCGATATCGCGTTTTAAGAAGCATTAGAACACTATTGCTACGATAGGTAGACATTTGCAAACGCTATTTCCTTGCAAGGAAGTGTCGCATTTACATTCATTTGAAGTGTAGAGAAGGAATACATAACACTTCGCAAATCATATTACATCTTACCTTGAAACATGGAAATGAGATGCGATATCGCGTTTTAAGCAGCATTAGATATCTATTGCTACGATACGTAGACATCTGCAAACGCTATTTCCTTGCAAGGAAGTGTCGCATTTACATTCATTTGAAGTGTAGACGAGGAATACATGACACTTCGCAAATCATATTACATCTTACCATGAAACATAGAAATGAGATGCGATATCGCGTTTTAAGAAGCATTACAACTCTATTGCTACGAAACCTAGACATCTGCAGACGCTATTTCCTAGCAAGGAAGTGTCGCATTTACATTCATTTGAAGTGTAGACGAGGAATACATGACACTTCGCAAATCATATTATATCTTACCATGAAACATAGAAATGAGATGCGATATCGCGTTTTAAGAAGTATTAGAAATCTATTGCTACGATACGTAGACATCTGCAAACGCTATTTCCTAGCGAGGAAGTGTTGCATTCACATTACTTTGAAGTGTAGACGAGGAATATATAACACTTCGCAAATCATATTATATCTTACCATGAAACATAGAAATGAGATGCGATATCGCGTTTTAAGAAGCATTAGAACACTATTGCTACGATAAGTAGACATTTGCAAACGCTATTTCCTTGCAAGGAAGTGTCGCACTAACATTCATTTGAAGTGTAGACGAGGAATACACGACACTTCGCAATGAATATTATATCTTATCATGAAACATAGATATGAGATACAATATCCCGTTTTAAGAAGCATTTGAACTCTATTACTTCGATACGTAGACATCTGCAAACGCTATTTCCTTGCAAGGAAGTGTCGCATTTACATTCATTTGAAGTGTAGAGGAGGAATACATAACACTTCGCAAATCATATTATATCTTACCATGAAACATAGAAATGAGATGCGATATCGCGTTTTAAGAAGCATTAGAAAGCTATTGCTACGATACGTAGACATCTGCAAACGCTATTCCCTAGCGAGGAAGTATCGCATTCACATTCATTTGAAGTGTAGACGAGGAATACATAACACTTCGCAAATCATGTTATATCTTACCATGAAACATAGAAATGAGATGCGATATCGCGTTTTAAGAAGCATTAGAACACTATTGCTACGATACGTAGACATCTGCAAACGCTATTTCCTTGCAAGGAAGTGTCGCATTCACATTCATTTGAAGTGTAGACGAGGAATACATGACACTTCGCAAATCATATTATATCTTACCATGAAACATAGAAATGAGATGCGATATCGCGTTTTAAGAAGCATTAGAAATCTATTGCTACGATAGGTAGACATTTGCAAACGCTATTTCCTTGCAAGGAAGTGTCGCGTTTACATTCATTTGAAGTGTAGGGAAGGAATACATAACACTTCGCAAATCATATTACATCTTACCATGAAACATGGAAATGAGATGCGATATCGCGTTTTAAGCAGCATTAGATATCTATTGCTACGATACGTAGACATCTGCAAACGCTATTTCCTTGCAAGGAAGTGTCGCATTTACATTCATTTGAAGTGTAGACGAGGAATACATAACACTTCGCAAATCATATTACATCTTACCATGAAACATAGAAATGAGATGCGATATCGCGTTTTAAGAAGCATTACAACTCTATTGCTACGAAACCTAGACATCTGCAGACGCTATTTCCTAGCAAGGAAGTGTCGCATTTACATTCATTTGAAGTGTAGACGAGGAATACATGACACTTCGCAAATCATATTATATCTTACCATGAAACATAGAAATGAGATGCGATATCGCGTTTTAAGAAGCATTAGAACACTATTGCTACGATAGGTAGACATTTGCAAACGCTATTTCCTTGCAAGGAAGTGTCGCATTTACATTCATTTGAAGTGTAGAGAAGGAATACATAACACTTCGCAAATCATATTACATCTTACCATGAAACATGGAAATGAGATGCGATATCGCGTTTTAAGCAGCATTAGATATCTATTGCTACGATACGTAGACATCTGCAAACGCTATTTCCTTGCAAGGAAGTGTCGCATTTACATTCATTTGAAGTGTAGACGAGGAATACATAACACTTCGCAAATCATATTACATCTTACCATGAAACATAGAAATGAGATGCGATATCGCGTTTTAAGAAGCATTACAACTCTATTGCTACGAAACCTAGACATCTGCAGACGCTATTTCCTAGCAAGGAAGTGTCGCATTTACATTCATTTGAAGTGTAGACGAGGAATACATGACACTTCGCAAATCATATTATATCTTACCATGAAACATAGAAATGAGATGCGATATCGCGTTTTAAGAAGCATTAGAAATCTATTGCTACGATACGTAGACATCTGCAAACGCTATTTCCTTGCAAGGAAGTGTCGCATTTACATTCATTTGAATCGTAGACGAGGAATGCATAACACTTCGCAATGAATATTATATCTTATCATGAAACGTAGATATGAGATGCAATATCTCGTTATAAGAAGCATTTGAACTCTATTGCTTCGATACGTAGACATCTGCAAACGCTATTTCCTTGCAAGGAAGTGTCGCATTTACATTCATTTGAAGTGTAGACGAGGAATAGATAACACTTCGCAAATCATATTATATCTTACCATGAAACATAGAAATGAGATGCGATATCGCGTTTTAAGAAGCATTAGAACACTATTGCTACGATAGGTAGACATTTGCAAACGCTATTTCCTTGCAAGGAAGTGTCGCATTTACATTCATTTGAAGTGTAGAGAAGGAATACATAACACTTCGCAAATCATATTACATCTTACCATGAAACATGGAAATGAGATGCGATATCGCGTTTTAAGCAGCATTAGATATCTATTGCTACGATACGTAGACATCTGCAAACGCTATTTCCTTGCAAGGAAGTGTCGCATTTACATTCATTTGAAGTGTAGACGAGGAATACATAACACTTCGCAAATCATATTACATCTTATCATGAAACATAGATATGAGATACAATATCCCGTTTTAAGAAGCATTTGAACACTATTACTTCGATACGTAGACATCTGCAAACGCTATTTCCTTGCAAGGAAGTGTCGCATTTACATTCATTTGAAGTGTAGAGGAGGAATACATAACACTTCGCAAATCATATTATATCTTACCATGAAACATAGAAATGAGATGCGATATCGCGTTTTAAGAAGCATTAGAAAGCTATTGCTACGATACGTAGACATCTGCAAACGCTATTCCCTAGCGAGGAAGTATCGCATTCACATTCATTTGAAGTGTAGACGAGGAATACATAACACTTCGCAAATCATGTTATATCTTACCATGAAACATAGAAATGAGATGCGATATCGCGTTTTAAGAAGCATTAGAACACTATTGCTACGATACGTAGACATCTGCAAACGCTATTTCCTTGCAAGGAAGTGTCGCATTCACATTCATTTGAAGTGTAGACGAGGAATACATGACACTTCGCAAATCATATTATATCTTACCATGAAACATAGAAATGAGATGCGATATCGCGTTTTAAGAAGCATTAGAAATCTATTGCTACGATAGGTAGACATCTGCAAACGCTATTTCCTTGCAAGGAAGTGTCGCATTTACATTCATTTGAAGTGTAGACGAGGAATACATGACACTTCGCAAATCATATTATATCTTACCATGAAACATAGAAATGAGATGCGATATCGCGTTTTAAGAAGTATTAGAAATCTATTGCTACGATACGTAGATATCTGCAGACGCTATTTCCTTCCAAGGAAGTGTCGCATTTACATTCATTTGAATCGTAGACGAGGAATGCATAACACTTCGCAATGAATATTATATCTTATCATGAAACGTAGATATGAGATGCAATATCTCGTTATAAGAAGCATTTGAACTCTATTGCTTCGATACGTAGACATCTGCAAACGCTATTTCCTTGCATGGAAGTGTCGCATTTACATTCATTCGAAGTGTAGACGAGGAATAGATAACACTTCGCAAATCATATTATATCTTACCATGAAACATAGAAATGAGATGCGATATCGCGTTTTAAGAAGCATTAGAACACTATTGCTACGATAGGTAGACATTTGCAAACGCTATTTCCTTGCAAGGAAGTGTCGCATTTACATTCATTTGAAGTGTAGAGAAGGAATACATAACACTTCGCAAATCATATTACATCTTACCTTGAAACATGGAAATGAGATGCGATATCGCGTTTTAAGCAGCATTAGATATCTATTGCTACGATACGTAGACATCTGCAAACGCTATTTCCTTGCAAGGAAGTGTCGCATTTACATTCATTTGAAGTGTAGACGAGGAATACATGACACTTCGCAAATCATATTACATCTTACCATGAAACATAGAAATGAGATGCGATATCGCGTTTTAAGAAGCATTACAACTCTATTGCTACGAAACCTAGACATCTGCAGACGCTATTTCCTAGCAAGGAAGTGTCGCATTTACATTCATTTGAAGTGTAGACGAGGAATACATGACACTTCGCAAATCATATTATATCTTACCATGAAACATAGAAATGAGATGCGATATCGCGTTTTAAGAAGTATTAGAAATCTATTGCTACGATACGTAGACATCTGCAAACGCTATTTCCTAGCGAGGAAGTGTTGCATTCACATTACTTTGAAGTGTAGACGAGGAATATATAACACTTCGCAAATCATATTATATCTTACCATGAAACATAGAAATGAGATGCGATATCGCGTTTTAAGAAGCATTAGAACACTATTGCTACGATAAGTAGACATTTGCAAACGCTATTTCCTTGCAAGGAAGTGTCGCACTAACATTCATTTGAAGTGTAGACGAGGAATACACGACACTTCGCAATGAATATTATATCTTATCATGAAACATAGATATGAGATACAATATCCCGTTTTAAGAAGCATTTGAACTCTATTACTTCGATACGTAGACATCTGCAAACGCTATTTCCTTGCAAGGAAGTGTCGCATTTACATTCATTTGAAGTGTAGAGGAGGAATACATAACACTTCGCAAATCATATTATATCTTACCATGAAACATAGAAATGAGATGCGATATCGCGTTTTAAGAAGCATTAGAAAGCTATTGCTACGATACGTAGACATCTGCAAACGCTATTCCCTAGCGAGGAAGTATCGCATTCACATTCATTTGAAGTGTAGACGAGGAATACATAACACTTCGCAAATCATGTTATATCTTACCATGAAACATAGAAATGAGATGCGATATCGCGTTTTAAGAAGCATTAGAACACTATTGCTACGATACGTAGACATCTGCAAACGCTATTTCCTTGCAAGGAAGTGTCGCATTCACATTCATTTGAAGTGTAGACGAGGAATACATGACACTTCGCAAATCATATTATATCTTACCATGAAACATAGAAATGAGATGCGATATCGCGTTTTAAGAAGCATTAGAAATCTATTGCTACGATAGGTAGACATTTGCAAACGCTATTTCCTTGCAAGGAAGTGTCGCGTTTACATTCATTTGAAGTGTAGGGAAGGAATACATAACACTTCGCAAATCATATTACATCTTACCATGAAACATGGAAATGAGATGCGATATCGCGTTTTAAGCAGCATTAGATATCTATTGCTACGATACGTAGACATCTGCAAACGCTATTTCCTTGCAAGGAAGTGTCGCATTTACATTCATTTGAAGTGTAGACGAGGAATACATAACACTTCGCAAATCATATTACATCTTACCATGAAACATAGAAATGAGATGCGATATCGCGTTTTAAGAAGCATTACAACTCTATTGCTACGAAACCTAGACATCTGCAGACGCTATTTCCTAGCAAGGAAGTGTCGCATTTACATTCATTTGAAGTGTAGACGAGGAATACATGACACTTCGCAAATCATATTATATCTTACCATGAAACATAGAAATGAGATGCGATATCGCGTTTTAAGAAGCATTAGAACACTATTGCTACGATAGGTAGACATTTGCAAACGCTATTTCCTTGCAAGGAAGTGTCGCATTTACATTCATTTGAAGTGTAGAGAAGGAATACATAACACTTCGCAAATCATATTACATCTTACCATGAAACATGGAAATGAGATGCGATATCGCGTTTTAAGCAGCATTAGATATCTATTGCTACGATACGTAGACATCTGCAAACGCTATTTCCTTGCAAGGAAGTGTCGCATTTACATTCATTTGAAGTGTAGACGAGGAATACATAACACTTCGCAAATCATATTACATCTTACCATGAAACATAGAAATGAGATGCGATATCGCGTTTTAAGAAGCATTACAACTCTATTGCTACGAAACCTAGACATCTGCAGACGCTATTTCCTAGCAAGGAAGTGTCGCATTTACATTCATTTGAAGTGTAGACGAGGAATACATGACACTTCGCAAATCATATTATATCTTACCATGAAACATAGAAATGAGATGCGATATCGCGTTTTAAGAAGCATTAGAAATCTATTGCTACGATACGTAGACATCTGCAAACGCTATTTCCTTGCAAGGAAGTGTCGCATTTACATTCATTTGAATCGTAGACGAGGAATGCATAACACTTCGCAATGAATATTATATCTTATCATGAAACGTAGATATGAGATGCAATATCTCGTTATAAGAAGCATTTGAACTCTATTGCTTCGATACGTAGACATCTGCAAACGCTATTTCCTTGCAAGGAAGTGTCGCATTTACATTCATTTGAAGTGTAGACGAGGAATAGATAACACTTCGCAAATCATATTATATCTTACCATGAAACATAGAAATGAGATGCGATATCGCGTTTTAAGAAGCATTAGAACACTATTGCTACGATAGGTAGACATTTGCAAACGCTATTTCCTTGCAAGGAAGTGTCGCATTTACATTCATTTGAAGTGTAGAGAAGGAATACATAACACTTCGCAAATCATATTACATCTTACCATGAAACATGGAAATGAGATGCGATATCGCGTTTTAAGCAGCATTAGATATCTATTGCTACGATACGTAGACATCTGCAAACGCTATTTCCTTGCAAGGAAGTGTCGCATTTACATTCATTTGAAGTGTAGACGAGGAATACATAACACTTCGCAAATCATATTACATCTTACCATGAAACATAGAAATGAGATGCGATATCGCGTTTTAAGAAGCATTACAACTCTATTGCTACGAAACCTAGACATCTGCAGACGCTATTTCCTAGCAAGGAAGTGTCGCATTTACATTCATTTGAAGTGTAGACGAGGAATACATGACACTTCGCAAATCATATTATATCTTACCATGAAACATAGAAATGAGATGCGATATCGCGTTTTAAGAAGTATTAGAAATCTATTGCTACGATACGTAGACATCTGCAAACGCTATTTCCTAGCGAGGAAGTGTTGCATTCACATTACTTTGAAGTGTAGACGAGGAATATATAACACTTCGCAAATCATATTATATCTTACCATGAAACATAGAAATGAGATGCGATATCGCGTTTTAAGAAGTATTAGAAATCTATTGCTACGATACGTAGATATCTGCAGACGCTATTTCCTTGCAAGGAAGTGTCGCACTAACATTCATTTGAAGTGTAGACGAGGAATACACGACACTTCGCAATGAATATTATATCTTATCATGAAACATAGATATGAGATACAATATCCCGTTTTAAGAAGCATTTGAACACTATTACTTCGATACGTAGACATCTGCAAACGCTATTTCCTTGCAAGGAAGTGTCGCATTTACATTCATTTGAAGTGTAGAGGAGGAATACATAACACTTCGCAAATCATATTATATCTTACCATGAAACATAGAAATGAGATGCGATATCGCGTTTTAAGAAGCATTAGAAAGCTATTGCTACGATACGTAGACATCTGCAAACGCTATTCCCTAGCGAGGAAGTATCGCATTCACATTCATTTGAAGTGTAGACGAGGAATACATAACACTTCGCAAATCATGTTATATCTTACCATGAAACATAGAAATGAGATGCGATATCGCGTTTTAAGAAGCATTAGAACACTATTGCTACGATACGTAGACATCTGCAAACGCTATTTCCTTGCAAGGAAGTGTCGCATTCACATTCATTTGAAGTGTAGACGAGGAATACATGACACTTCGCAAATCATATTATATCTTACCATGAAACATAGAAATGAGATGCGATATCGCGTTTTAAGAAGCATTAGAAATCTATTGCTACGATAGGTAGACATCTGCAAACGCTATTTCCTTGCAAGGAAGTGTCGCATTTACATTCATTTGAAGTGTAGACGAGGAATACATGACACTTCGCAAATCATATTATATCTTACCATGAAACATAGAAATGAGATGCGATATCGCGTTTTAAGAAGTATTAGAAATCTATTGCTACGATACGTAGATATCTGCAGACGCTATTTCCTTCCAAGGAAGTGTCGCATTTACATTCATTTGAATCGTAGACGAGGAATGCATAACACTTCGCAATGAATATTATATCTTATCATGAAACGTAGATATGAGATGCAATATCTCGTTATAAGAAGCATTTGAACTCTATTGCTTCGATACGTAGACATCTGCAAACGCTATTTCCTTGCATGGAAGTGTCGCATTTACATTCATTCGAAGTGTAGACGAGGAATAGATAACACTTCGCAAATCATATTATATCTTACCATGAAACATAGAAATGAGATGCGATATCGCGTTTTAAGAAGCATTAGAACACTATTGCTACGATAGGTAGACATTTGCAAACGCTATTTCCTTGCAAGGAAGTGTCGCATTTACATTCATTTGAAGTGTAGAGAAGGAATACATAACACTTCGCAAATCATATTACATCTTACCTTGAAACATGGAAATGAGATGCGATATCGCGTTTTAAGCAGCATTAGATATCTATTGCTACGATACGTAGACATCTGCAAACGCTATTTCCTTGCAAGGAAGTGTCGCATTTACATTCATTTGAAGTGTAGACGAGGAATACATGACACTTCGCAAATCATATTACATCTTACCATGAAACATAGAAATGAGATGCGATATCGCGTTTTAAGAAGCATTACAACTCTATTGCTACGAAACCTAGACATCTGCAGACGCTATTTCCTAGCAAGGAAGTGTCGCATTTACATTCATTTGAAGTGTAGACGAGGAATACATGACACTTCGCAAATCATATTATATCTTACCATGAAACATAGAAATGAGATGCGATATCGCGTTTTAAGAAGTATTAGAAATCTATTGCTACGATACGTAGACATCTGCAAACGCTATTTCCTAGCGAGGAAGTGTTGCATTCACATTACTTTGAAGTGTAGACGAGGAATATATAACACTTCGCAAATCATATTATATCTTACCATGAAACATAGAAATGAGATGCGATATCGCGTTTTAAGAAGCATTAGAACACTATTGCTACGATAAGTAGACATTTGCAAACGCTATTTCCTTGCAAGGAAGTGTCGCACTAACATTCATTTGAAGTGTAGACGAGGAATACACGACACTTCGCAATGAATATTATATCTTATCATGAAACATAGATATGAGATACAATATCCCGTTTTAAGAAGCATTTGAACTCTATTACTTCGATACGTAGACATCTGCAAACGCTATTTCCTTGCAAGGAAGTGTCGCATTTACATTCATTTGAAGTGTAGAGGAGGAATACATAACACTTCGCAAATCATATTATATCTTACCATGAAACATAGAAATGAGATGCGATATCGCGTTTTAAGAAGCATTAGAAAGCTATTGCTACGATACGTAGACATCTGCAAACGCTATTCCCTAGCGAGGAAGTATCGCATTCACATTCATTTGAAGTGTAGACGAGGAATACATAACACTTCGCAAATCATGTTATATCTTACCATGAAACATAGAAATGAGATGCGATATCGCGTTTTAAGAAGCATTAGAACACTATTGCTACGATACGTAGACATCTGCAAACGCTATTTCCTTGCAAGGAAGTGTCGCATTCACATTCATTTGAAGTGTAGACGAGGAATACATGACACTTCGCAAATCATATTATATCTTACCATGAAACATAGAAATGAGATGCGATATCGCGTTTTAAGAAGCATTAGAAATCTATTGCTACGATAGGTAGACATTTGCAAACGCTATTTCCTTGCAAGGAAGTGTCGCGTTTACATTCATTTGAAGTGTAGGGAAGGAATACATAACACTTCGCAAATCATATTACATCTTACCATGAAACATGGAAATGAGATGCGATATCGCGTTTTAAGCAGCATTAGATATCTATTGCTACGATACGTAGACATCTGCAAACGCTATTTCCTTGCAAGGAAGTGTCGCATTTACATTCATTTGAAGTGTAGACGAGGAATACATAACACTTCGCAAATCATATTACATCTTACCATGAAACATAGAAATGAGATGCGATATCGCGTTTTAAGAAGCATTACAACTCTATTGCTACGAAACCTAGACATCTGCAGACGCTATTTCCTAGCAAGGAAGTGTCGCATTTACATTCATTTGAAGTGTAGACGAGGAATACATGACACTTCGCAAATCATATTATATCTTACCATGAAACATAGAAATGAGATGCGATATCGCGTTTTAAGAAGCATTAGAACACTATTGCTACGATAGGTAGACATTTGCAAACGCTATTTCCTTGCAAGGAAGTGTCGCATTTACATTCATTTGAAGTGTAGAGAAGGAATACATAACACTTCGCAAATCATATTACATCTTACCATGAAACATGGAAATGAGATGCGATATCGCGTTTTAAGCAGCATTAGATATCTATTGCTACGATACGTAGACATCTGCAAACGCTATTTCCTTGCAAGGAAGTGTCGCATTTACATTCATTTGAAGTGTAGACGAGGAATACATAACACTTCGCAAATCATATTACATCTTACCATGAAACATAGAAATGAGATGCGATATCGCGTTTTAAGAAGCATTACAACTCTATTGCTACGAAACCTAGACATCTGCAGACGCTATTTCCTAGCAAGGAAGTGTCGCATTTACATTCATTTGAAGTGTAGACGAGGAATACATGACACTTCGCAAATCATATTATATCTTACCATGAAACATAGAAATGAGATGCGATATCGCGTTTTAAGAAGTATTAGAAATCTATTGCTACGATACGTAGATATCTGCAGACGCTATTTCCTTCCAAGGAAGTGTCGCATTTACATTCATTTGAATCGTAGACGAGGAATGCATAACACTTCGCAATGAATATTATATCTTATCATGAAAGATAGATATGAGATGCAATATCTTGTTTTAAGAAGCATTTGAACCCTATTGCTTCGATACGTAGACATCAGTAAACGCTAATCCTTGCAAGGAAGTGTCGCATTTACATTCATTTGAAGTGTAGACGGGGAACACATAACACTCCGCAAATCATATTATATCTTACTATGAAACATAGAAATGAGATGCGATATCGCGTTTTAAGAAGCATTAGAAAGCTATTGCTACGATACGTAGACACCTGCAAACGCTATTTCCTTGCAAGGAAGTGTCGCATTTACATTCATTTGAAGTGTAGAGAAGGAATACATAACACTTCGCAAATCATATTACATCTTACCATGAAACATGGAAATGAGATGCGATATCGCGTTTTAAGCAGCATTAGATATCTATTGCTACGATACGTAGACATCTGCAAACGCTATTTCCTTGCAAGGAAGTGTCGCATTTACATTCATTTGAAGTGTAGACGAGGAATACATAACACTTCGCAAATCATATTACATCTTACCATGAAACATAGAAATGAGATGCGATATCGCGTTTTAAGAAGCATTACAACTATATTGCTACGAAACCTAGACATCTGCAGACGCCATTTCCTAGCAAGGAAGTGTCGCATTTACATTCATTTGAAGTGTAGACGAGGAATACATGACACTTCGCAAATCATATTATATCTTACCATGAAACATAGAAATGAGATGCGATATCGCGTTTTAAGAAGTATTAGAAATCTATTGCTACGATACGTAGACATCTGCAAACGCTATTTCCTAGCGAGGAAGTGTTGCATTCACATTACTTTGAAGTGTAGACGAGGAATATATAACACTTCGCAAATCATATTATATCTTACCATGAAACATAGAAATGAGATGCGATATCGCGTTTTAAGAAGCATTAGAACACTATTGCTACGATAAGTAGACATTTGCAAACGCTATTTCCTTGCAAGGAAGTGTCGCACTAACATTCATTTGAAGTGTAGACGAGGAATACACGACACTTCGCAATGAATATTATATCTTATTATGAAACATAGATATGAGATACAATATCCCGTTTTAAGAAGCATTTGAACTCTATTACTTCGATACGTAGACATCTGCAAACGCTATTTCCTTGCAAGGAAGTGTCGCATTTACATTCATTTGAAGTGTAGAGGAGGAATACATAACACTTCGCAAATCATATTATATCTTACCATGAAACATAGAAATGAGATGCGATATCGCGTTTTAAGAAGCATTAGAAAGCTATTGCTACGATACTTAGACATCTGCAAACGCTATTCCCTAGCGAGGAAGTATCGCATTCACATTCATTTGAAGTGTAGACGAGGAATACATAACACTTCGCAAATCATGTTATATCTTACCATGAAACATAGAAATGAGATGCGATATCGCGTTTTAAGAAGCATTAGAACACTATTGCTACGATACGTAGACATCTGCAAACGCTATTTTCTAGCGAGGAAGTATCGCATTCACATTCATTTGAAGTGTAGACGAGGAATACATGACACTTCGCAAATCATATTATATCTTACCATGAAACATAGAAATGAGATGCGATATCGCGTTTTAAGAATCATATGAACTCTATTGCTACGATACGTAGACATCTGCAATCGCTATTTCCTTGCAAGGAAGTGTCGCATTTACTTTCATTTGAATCGTAGACGAGGAATGCATAACACTTCGCAATGAATATTACATCTTACCATGCAACATAGAAATGAGATGCGATATCGCGCTTTAAGAAGCATTAGAAATCTATTGCTACGATACGTAGACATCTGCAAACGCTATTTCCTTGCAAGGAAGTGTCGCATTTACATTCATTTGAATCGTAGACGAGGAATGCATAACACTTCGCAATGAATATTATATCTTATCATGAAACGTAGATATGAGATGCAATATCTCGTTATAAGAAGCATTTGAACTCTATTGCTTCGATACGTAGACATCTGCAAACGCTATTTCCTTGCAAGGAAGTGTCGCATTTACATTCATTTGAAGTGTAGACGAGGAATAGATAACACTTCGCAAATCATATTATATCTTACCATGAAACATAGAAATGAGATGCGATATCGCGTTTTAAGAAGCATTAGAACACTATTGCTACGATAGGTAGACATTTGCAAACGCTATTTCCTTGCAAGGAAGTGTCGCATTTACATTCATTTGAAGTGTAGAGAAGGAATACATAACACTTCGCAAATCATATTACATCTTACCATGAAACATGGAAATGAGATGCGATATCGCGTTTTAAGCAGCATTAGATATCTATTGCTACGATACGTAGACATCTGCAAACGCTATTTCCTTGCAAGGAAGTGTCGCATTTACATTCATTTGAAGTGTAGACGAGGAACACATAACACTCCGCAAATCATATTATATCTTACCATGAAACATATAAATGAGATGCGATATCGCGTTTAAGAAGCATTAGAACACTATTGCTACGATAGGTAGACATTTGCAAACGCTATTTCCTTGCAAGGAAGTGTCGCATTTACTTTCATTTGAATCGTAGACGTGGAATGCATAACACTTCGCAATGAATATTATATCTTATCATGAAACGTAGATATGAGATGCAATATCTCGTTATAAGAAGCATTTGAACTCTATTGCTTCGATACGTAGACATCAGTAAACGCTAATCCTTGCAAGGAAGTGTCGCATTTACATTCATTTGAAGTGTAGACGGGGAACACATAACACTCCGCAAATCATATTATATCTTACTATGAAACATAGAAATGAGATGCGATATCGCGTTTTAAGAAGCATTAGAAAGCTATTGCTACGATACGTAGACACCTGCAAACGCTATTTCCTTGCAAGGAAGTGTCGCATTTACATTCATTTGAAGTGTAGAGAAGGAATACATAACACTTCGCAAATCATATTACATCTTACCATGAAACATGGAAATGAGATGCGATATCGCGTTTTAAGCAGCATTAGATATCTATTGCTACGATACGTAGACATCTGCAAACGCTATTTCCTTGCAAGGAAGTGTCGCATTTACATTCATTTGAAGTGTAGACGAGGAATACATAACACTTCGCAAATCATATTACATCTTACCATAAAACATAGAAATGAGATGCGATATCGCGTTTTAAGAAGCATTACAACTCTATTGCTACGAAACCTAGACATCTGCAGACGCTATTTCCTAGCAAGGAAGTGTCGCATTTACATTCATTTGAAGTGTAGACGAGGAATACATGACACTTCGCAAATCATATTATATCTTACCATGAAACATAGAAATGAGATGCGATATCGCGTTTTAAGAAGTATTAGAAATCTATTGCTACGATACGTAGACATCTGCAAACGCTATTTCCTAGCGAGGAAGTGTTGCATTCACATTACTTTGAAGTGTAGACGAGGAATATATAACACTTCGCAAATCATATTATATCTTACCATGAAACATAGAAATGAGATGCGATATCGCGTTTTAAGAAGCATTAGAACACTATTGCTACGATAAGTAGACATTTGCAAACGCTATTTCCTTGCAAGGAAGTGTCGCATTTACATTCATTTGAAGTGTAGACGAGGAACACATAACACTCCGCAAATCATATTATATCTTACCATGAAACATATAAATGAGATGCGATATCGCGTTTAAGAAGCATTAGAACACTATTGCTACGATAGGTAGACATTTGCAAACGCTATTTCCTTGCAAGGAAGTGTCGCATTTACTTTCATTTGAATCGTAGACGTGGAATGCATAACACTTCGCAATGAATATTATATCTTATCATGAAACGTAGATATGAGATGCAATATCTTGTTTTAAGAAGCATTTGAACCCTATTGCTTCGATACGTAGACATCAGTAAACGCTAATCCTTGCAAGGAAGTGTCGCATTTACATTCATTTGAAGTGTAGACGGGGAACACATAACACTCCGCAAATCATATTATATCTTACTATGAAACATAGAAATGAGATGCGATATCGCGTTTTAAGAAGCATTAGAAAGCTATTGCTACGATACGTAGACACCTGCAAACGCTATTTCCTTGCAAGGAAGTGTCGCATTTACATTCATTTGAAGTGTAGAGAAGGAATACATAACACTTCGCAAATCATATTACATCTTACCATGAAACATGGAAATGAGATGCGATATCGCGTTTTAAGCAGCATTAGATATCTATTGCTACGATACGTAGACATCTGCAAACGCTATTTCCTTGCAAGGAAGTGTCGCATTTACATTCATTTGAAGTGTAGACGAGGAATACATAACACTTCGCAAATCATATTACATCTTACCATGAAACATAGAAATGAGATGCGATATCGCGTTTTAAGAAGCATTACAACTATATTGCTACGAAACCTAGACATCTGCAGACGCCATTTCCTAGCAAGGAAGTGTCGCATTTACATTCATTTGAAGTGTAGACGAGGAATACATGACACTTCGCAAATCATATTATATCTTACCATGAAACATAGAAATGAGATGCGATATCGCGTTTTAAGAAGTATTAGAAATCTATTGCTACGATACGTAGACATCTGCAAACGCTATTTCCTAGCGAGGAAGTGTTGCATTCACATTACTTTGAAGTGTAGACGAGGAATATATAACACTTCGCAAATCATATTATATCTTACCATGAAACATAGAAATGAGATGCGATATCGCGTTTTAAGAAGCATTAGAACACTATTGCTACGATAAGTAGACATTTGCAAACGCTATTTCCTTGCAAGGAAGTGTCGCACTAACATTCATTTGAAGTGTAGACGAGGAATACACGACACTTCGCAATGAATATTATATCTTATTATGAAACATAGATATGAGATACAATATCCCGTTTTAAGAAGCATTTGAACTCTATTACTTCGATACGTAGACATCTGCAAACGCTATTTCCTTGCAAGGAAGTGTCGCATTTACATTCATTTGAAGTGTAGAGGAGGAATACATAACACTTCGCAAATCATATTATATCTTACCATGAAACATAGAAATGAGATGCGATATCGCGTTTTAAGAAGCATTAGAAAGCTATTGCTACGATACTTAGACATCTGCAAACGCTATTCCCTAGCGAGGAAGTATCGCATTCACATTCATTTGAAGTGTAGACGAGGAATACATAACACTTCGCAAATCATGTTATATCTTACCATGAAACATAGAAATGAGATGCGATATCGCGTTTTAAGAAGCATTAGAACACTATTGCTACGATACGTAGACATCTGCAAACGCTATTTTCTAGCGAGGAAGTATCGCATTCACATTCATTTGAAGTGTAGACGAGGAATACATGACACTTCGCAAATCATATTATATCTTACCATGAAACATAGAAATGAGATGCGATATCGCGTTTTAAGAATCATATGAACTCTATTGCTACGATACGTAGACATCTGCAATCGCTATTTCCTTGCAAGGAAGTGTCGCATTTACTTTCATTTGAATCGTAGACGAGGAATGCATAACACTTCGCAATGAATATTACATCTTACCATGCAACATAGAAATGAGATGCGATATCGCGCTTTAAGAAGCATTAGAAATCTATTGCTACGATACGTAGACATCTGCAAACGCTATTTCCTTGCAAGGAAGTGTCGCATTTACATTCATTTGAATCGTAGACGAGGAATGCATAACACTTCGCAATGAATATTATATCTTATCATGAAACGTAGATATGAGATGCAATATCTCGTTATAAGAAGCATTTGAACTCTATTGCTTCGATACGTAGACATCTGCAAACGCTATTTCCTTGCAAGGAAGTGTCGCATTTACATTCATTTGAAGTGTAGACGAGGAATAGATAACACTTCGCAAATCATATTATATCTTACCATGAAACATAGAAATGAGATGCGATATCGCGTTTTAAGAAGCATTAGAACACTATTGCTACGATAGGTAGACATTTGCAAACGCTATTTCCTTGCAAGGAAGTGTCGCATTTACATTCATTTGAAGTGTAGAGAAGGAATACATAACACTTCGCAAATCATATTACATCTTACCATGAAACATGGAAATGAGATGCGATATCGCGTTTTAAGCAGCATTAGATATCTATTGCTACGATACGTAGACATCTGCAAACGCTATTTCCTTGCAAGGAAGTGTCGCATTTACATTCATTTGAAGTGTAGACGAGGAACACATAACACTCCGCAAATCATATTATATCTTACCATGAAACATATAAATGAGATGCGATATCGCGTTTAAGAAGCATTAGAACACTATTGCTACGATAGGTAGACATTTGCAAACGCTATTTCCTTGCAAGGAAGTGTCGCATTTACTTTCATTTGAATCGTAGACGTGGAATGCATAACACTTCGCAATGAATATTATATCTTATCATGAAACGTAGATATGAGATGCAATATCTCGTTATAAGAAGCATTTGAACTCTATTGCTTCGATACGTAGACATCAGTAAACGCTAATCCTTGCAAGGAAGTGTCGCATTTACATTCATTTGAAGTGTAGACGGGGAACACATAACACTCCGCAAATCATATTATATCTTACTATGAAACATAGAAATGAGATGCGATATCGCGTTTTAAGAAGCATTAGAAAGCTATTGCTACGATACGTAGACACCTGCAAACGCTATTTCCTTGCAAGGAAGTGTCGCATTTACATTCATTTGAAGTGTAGAGAAGGAATACATAACACTTCGCAAATCATATTACATCTTACCATGAAACATGGAAATGAGATGCGATATCGCGTTTTAAGCAGCATTAGATATCTATTGCTACGATACGTAGACATCTGCAAACGCTATTTCCTTGCAAGGAAGTGTCGCATTTACATTCATTTGAAGTGTAGACGAGGAATACATAACACTTCGCAAATCATATTACATCTTACCATAAAACATAGAAATGAGATGCGATATCGCGTTTTAAGAAGCATTACAACTCTATTGCTACGAAACCTAGACATCTGCAGACGCTATTTCCTAGCAAGGAAGTGTCGCATTTACATTCATTTGAAGTGTAGACGAGGAATACATGACACTTCGCAAATCATATTATATCTTACCATGAAACATAGAAATGAGATGCGATATCGCGTTTTAAGAAGTATTAGAAATCTATTGCTACGATACGTAGACATCTGCAAACGCTATTTCCTAGCGAGGAAGTGTTGCATTCACATTACTTTGAAGTGTAGACGAGGAATATATAACACTTCGCAAATCATATTATATCTTACCATGAAACATAGAAATGAGATGCGATATCGCGTTTTAAGAAGCATTAGAACACTATTGCTACGATAAGTAGACATTTGCAAACGCTATTTCCTTGCAAGGAAGTGTCGCACTAACATTCATTTGAAGTGTAGACGAGGAATACACGACACTTCGCAATGAATATTATATCTTATCATGAAACATAGATATGAGATACAATATCCCGTTTTAAGAAGCATTTGAACTCTATTACTTCGATACGTAGACATCTGCAAACGCTATTTCCTTGCAAGGAAGTGTCGCATTTACATTCATTTGAAGTGTAGACGAGGAATACATGACACTTCGCAATGAATAATATATCTTATCATGAAACATAGAAATGAGATGCGATATTGCGTTTTGAGAAGCATTAGTACTCTATTGCTACGATACGTAGACATCTGCAATCGCTATCTCCTAGCAAGGAAGTGTCGCACTTACATTCCTTTGAAGTGAATACGAGGTATACATAACAGACCACGATGAACATTATATCTTATCAAAGAACATAGAAATGAGAAGCGATATCGCGATTTAAGATGCATTAGAACCCTAATGCTACGATACCTAGACATCTGCAAACGCTATTTCCTAGCAAGGAAGTGTCTCATTCACATTCATTTGAAGTGTAGACGAGGAATACATGACACTTCGCAAATCATATTATATCTTACCATGAAACATAGAAATGAGATGCGATATCGCGTTTTAAGAAGCATTAGAACTCTACTGCTACGATACCTAGACATCTGCAAACGCTATTTCCTTGCAAGGAAGTGTCGCATTTACATTCATTTGAAGTGTAGACGAGGAATACATAACACCTCGCAAATCATATTATATCTTACCATGAAACATAGAAATGAGATGCGATATCGCGTTTTAAGAAGCATTAGAACTCCATTGCTACGATAGGTAGACATCTGCAAACGCTATTTCCTTGCAAGGAAGTGTCGCATTTACATTCATTTGATGTGTAGACGAGGAATACATAACACTTCGCAAATCATGTTATATCTTACCATGAAACATAGAAATGAGATGCGATATCGCGTTTTAGGTATCATATGAACTCAATTGCTACGATACGTAGACATCTGCAAACGCTATTTCCTAGCGAGGAAGTGTCGCACTCACATTCATTTGAAGTGTAGACGAGGAATACATGACACTTCGCAAATCATATTACATCTTACCATGAAACATAGAAATGAGATGCGATATCGCGTTTTAAGAATCATAAGAACTCTATTGCTACGATACGTAGACATCTGCAAACGCTATTTCCGTGCAAGGAAGTGTCGCATTTACATTCATTTGAATCGTAGACGAGGAATGCATAACACTTCGCAATGAATATTATATCTTATCATGAAACATAGATATGAGATGCAATATCTTGTTTTAAGAAGCATTTGAACACTATTGCCTCGATACGTAGACACCTGCAAACGCTATTTCCTTGCATGGAAGTGTCGCATTTACATTCATTTGAAGAGTAGACGAGGAATACATGACACTTCGCAAATCATATTATATCTTACCATGAAACATAGAAATGAGATGCGATATCGCGTTTTAAGAAGTATTAGAAATCTATTGCTACGATACGTAGACATCTGCAAACGCTATTTCCTAGCGAGGAAGTGTTGCATTCACATTACTTTGAAGTGTAGACGAGGAATATATAACACTTCGCAAATCATATTATATCTTACCATGAAACATAGGAATGAGATGCGATATCGCGTTTTAAGAAGCATTAGAACACTATTGCTACGATAGGTAGACATTTGCAAACGCTATTTCCTTGCAAGGAAGTGTCGCACTAACATTCATTTGAAGTGTAGACGAGGAATACACGACACTTCGCAATGAGTATTATATCTTATCATGGAACATATATATGAGGTACAATATCTCGTTTTAAGAAGCATTTGAACTCTATTACTTCGATACGTAGACATCTGCAAACGCTATTTCCTTGCAAGGAAGTGTCGCATTTACATTCATTTGAAGTGTAGAGGAGGAATACATAACACTTCGCAAATCATGTTATATCTTACCATGAAACATAGAAATGAGATGCGATATCGCGTTTTAAGAAGCATTAGAACACTATTGCTACGATACGTAGACATCTGCAAACGCTATTTTCTAGCGAGGAAGTATCGCATTCACATTCATTTGAAGTGTAGACGAGGAATACATGACACTTCGCAAATCATATTATATCTTACCATGAAACATAGAAATGAGATGCGATATCGCGTTTTAAAAATCATATGAACTCTATTGCTACGATACGTAGACATCTGCAATCGCTATTTCCTTGCAAGGAAGTGTCGCATTTACTTTCATTTGAATCGTAGACGAGGAATGCATAACACTTCGCAATGAATATTACATCTTACCATGCAACATAGAAATGAGATGCGATATCGCGCTTTAAGAAGCATTAGAAATCTATTGCTACGATACGTAGACATCTGCAAACGCTATTTCCTTGCAAGGAAGTGTCGCATTTACATTCATTTGAATCGTAGACGAGGAATGCATAACACTTCGCAATGAATATTATATCTTATCATGAAGCGTAGATATGAGATGCAATATCTCGTTATAAGAAGCATTTGAACTCTATTGCTTCGATACGTAGACATCTGCAAACGCTATTTCCTTGCAAGGAAGTGTCGCATTTACATTCATTTGAAGTGTAGACGAGGAATAGATAACACTTCGCAAATCATATTATATCTTACCATGAAACATAGAAATGAGATGCGATATCGCGTTTTAAGAAGCATTAGAACACTATTGCTACGATAGGTAGACATTTGCAAACGCTATTTCCTTGCAAGGAAGTGTCGCATTTACATTCATTTGAAGTGTAGAGAAGGAATACATAACACTTCGCAAATCATATTACATCTTACCATGAAACATGGAAATGAGATGCGATATCGCGTTTTAAGCAGCATTAGATATCTATTGCTACGATACGTAGACATCTGCAAACGCTATTTCCTTGCAAGGAAGTGTCGCATTTACATTCATTTGAAGTGTAGACGAGGAACACATAACACTCCGCAAATCATATTATATCTTACCATGAAACATATAAATGAGATGCGATATCGCGTTTAAGAAGCATTAGAACACTATTGCTACGATAGGTAGACATTTGCAAACGCTATTTCCTTGCAAGGAAGTGTCGCATTTACTTTCATTTGAATCGTAGACGTGGAATGCATAACACTTCGCAATGAATATTATATCTTATCATGAAACGTAGATATGAGATGCAATATCTCGTTATAAGAAGCATTTGAACTCTATTGCTTCGATACGTAGACATCAGTAAACGCTAATCCTTGCAAGGAAGTGTCGCATTTACATTCATTTGAAGTGTAGACGGGGAACACATAACACTCCGCAAATCATATTATATCTTACTATGAAACATAGAAATGAGATGCGATATCGCGTTTTAAGAAGCATTAGAAAGCTATTGCTACGATACGTAGACACCTGCAAACGCTATTTCCTTGCAAGGAAGTGTCGCATTTACATTCATTTGAAGTGTAGAGAAGGAATACATAACACTTCGCAAATCATATTACATCTTACCATGAAACATGGAAATGAGATGCGATATCGCGTTTTAAGCAGCATTAGATATCTATTGCTACGATACGTAGACATCTGCAAACGCTATTTCCTTGCAAGGAAGTGTCGCATTTACATTCATTTGAAGTGTAGACGAGGAATACATAACACTTCGCAAATCATATTACATCTTACCATGAAACATAGAAATGAGATGCGATATCGCGTTTTAAGAAGCATTACAACTCTATTGCTACGAAACCTAGACATCTGCAGACGCTATTTCCTAGCAAGGAAGTGTCGCATTTACATTCATTTGAAGTGTAGACGAGGAATACATGACACTTCGCAAATCATATTATATCTTACCATGAAACATAGAAATGAGATGCGATATCGCGTTTTAAGAAGTATTAGAAATCTATTGCTACGATACGTAGACATCTGCAAACGCTATTTCCTAGCGAGGAAGTGTTGCATTCACATTACTTTGAAGTGTAGACGAGGAATATATAACACTTTGCAAATCATATTATATCTTACCATGAAACATAGAAATGAGATGCGATATCGCGTTTTAAGAAGCATTAGAACACTATTGCTACGATAAGTAGACATTTGCAAACGCTATTTCCTTGCAAGGAAGTGTCGCACTAACATTCATTTGAAGTGTAGACGAGGAATACACGACACTTCGCAATGAATATTATATCTTATCATGAAACATAGATATGAGATACAATATCCCGTTTTAAGAAGCATTTGAACTCTATTACTTCGATACGTAGACATCTGCAAACGCTATTTCCCTGCAAGGAAGTGTCGCATTTACATTCATTTGAAGTGTAGACGAGGAATACATGACACTTCGCAATGAATAATATATCTTATCATGAAACATAGAAATGAGATGCGATATTGCGTTTTGAGAAGCATTAGTACTCTATTGCTACGATACGTAGACATCTGCAATCGCTATCTCCTAGCAAGGAAGTGTCGCACTTACATTCCTTTGAAGTGAATACGAGGTATACATAACAGACCACGATGAACATTATATCTTATCAAAGAACATAGAAATGAGAAGCGATATCGCGATTTAAGATGCATTAGAACCCTAATGCTACGATACCTAGACATCTGCAAACGCTATTTCCTAGCAAGGAAGTGTCTCATTCACATTCATTTGAAGTGTAGACGAGGAATACATGACACTTCGCAAATCATATTATATCTTACCATGAAACATAGAAATGAGATGCGATATCGCGTTTTAAGAAGCATTAGAACTCTACTGCTACGATACCTAGACATCTGCAAACGCTATTTCCTTGCAAGGAAGTGTCGCATTTACATTCATTTGAAGTGTAGACGAGGAATACATAACACCTCGCAAATCATATTATATCTTACCATGAAACATAGAAATGAGATGCGATATCGCGTTTTAAGAAGCATTAGAACTCCATTGCTACGATAGGTAGACATCTGCAAACGCTATTTCCTTGCAAGGAAGTGTCGCATTTACATTCATTTGATGTGTAGACGAGGAATACATAACACTTCGCAAATCATGTTATATCTTACCATGAAACATAGAAATGAGATGCGATATCGCGTTTTAGGTATCATATGAACTCAATTGCTACGATACGTAGACATCTGCAAACGCTATTTCCTAGCGAGGAAGTGTCGCACTCACATTCATTTGAAGTGTAGACGAGGAATACATGACACTTCGCAAATCATATTACATCTTACCATGAAACATAGAAATGAGATGCGATATCGCGTTTTAAGAATCATAAGAACTCTATTGCTACGATACGTAGACATCTGCAAACGCTATTTCCGTGCAAGGAAGTGTCGCATTTACATTCATTTGAATCGTAGACGAGGAATGCATAACACTTCGCAATGAATATTATATCTTATCATGAAACATAGATATGAGATGCAATATCTTGTTTTAAGAAGCATTTGAACACTATTGCCTCGATACGTAGACACCTGCAAACGCTATTTCCTTGCATGGAAGTGTCGCATTTACATTCATTTGAAGAGTAGACGAGGAATACATGACACTTCGCAAATCATATTATATCTTACCATGAAACATAGAAATGAGATGCGATATCGCGTTTTAAGAAGTATTAGAAATCTATTGCTACGATACGTAGACATCTGCAAACGCTATTTCCTAGCGAGGAAGTGTTGCATTCACATTACTTTGAAGTGTAGACGAGGAATATATAACACTTCGCAAATCATATTATATCTTACCATGAAACATAGAAATGAGATGCGATATCGCGTTTTAAGAAGCATTAGAACACTATTGCTACGATAGGTAGACATTTGCAAACGCTATTTCCTTGCAAGGAAGTGTCGCACTAACATTCATTTGAAGTGTAGACGAGGAATACACGACACTTCGCAATGAGTATTATATCTTATCATGGAACATATATATGAGGTACAATATCTCGTTTTAAGAAGCATTTGAACTCTATTACTTCGATACGTAGACATCTGCAAACGCTATTTCCTTGCAAGGAAGTGTCGCATTTACATTCATTTGAAGTGTAGAGGAGGAATACATAACACTTCGCAAATCATATTATATCTTACCATGAAACATAGAAATGAGATGCGATATCGCGTTTTAAGAAGCATTAGAAAGCTATTGCTACGATACGTAGACATCTGCAAACGCTATTCCCTAGCGAGGAAGTATAGCATTCACATTCATTTGAAGTGTAGACGAGGAATACATAACACTTCGCAAATCATGTTATATCTTACCATGAAACATAGAAATGAGATGCGATATCGCGTTTTAAGAAGCATTAGAACACTATTGCTACGATACGTAGACATCTGCAAACGCTATTTTCTAGCGAGGAAGTATCGCATTCACATTCATTTGAAGTGTAGACGAGGAATACATGACACTTCGCAAATCATATTATATCTTACCATGAAACATAGAAATGAGATGCGATATCGCGTTTTAAGAATCATATGAACTCTATTGCTACGATACGTAGACATCTGCAATCGCTATTTCCTTGCAAGGAAGTGTCGCATTTACTTTCATTTGAATCGTAGACGAGGAATGCATAACACTTCGCAATGAATATTACATCTTACCATGCAACATAGAAATGAGATGCGATATCACGCTTTAAGAAGCATTAGAAATCTATTGCTACGATACGTAGACATCTGCAAACGCTATTTCCTAGCGAGGAAGTGTCGCATTCACATTCATTTGAAGTGTAGACGAGGAATACATGACACTTCGCAAATCATATTATATCTTACCATGAAACATAGAAATGAGATGCGATATCGCGTTTTAAGAAGCTTAGAAATCTATTGCTACGATACGTAGACATCTGCAAACGCTATTTCCTTGCTAGGAAGTGTCGCATTTACATTCATTTGAAGTGCAGACGAGGAATACATGACACTTCGCAAATCATATTATGTCTTACCATGAAACATAGAAATGAGATGCAATATCGCGTTTTAAGAAGTATTAGAAAGCTATTGCGACGATACGTAGACATCTGCAAACGCTATTTCCTAGCGAGGAAGTATCGCATTCACATTCATTTGAAGTGTAGACGAGGAATACATGACACTTCGCAAATCATATTATATCTTACCATGAAACATAGAAATGAGATGCGATATCGCGTTTTAAGAAACATTAGAAAGCTATTGCTACGATACGTAGACATCTGCAAACGCTATTTCCTAGCGAGGAAGTGTCGCATTCACATTCATTTGAAGTGTAGACGAGGAATACATGACACTTCGCAAATCATATTATATCTTACCATGAAACATAGAAATGAGATGCGATATCGCGTTTTAAGAATCATAAGAACTCTATTACTACGATACGTAGACATCTGCAAACGCTATTTCCGTGCAAGGAAGTGTCGCATTTACATTCATTTGAATCGTAGACGAGGAATGCATAACACTTCGCAATGAATATTATATCCTATCATGAAACATAGATATGAGATGCAATATCTTGTTTTAAGAAGTATTTAACTCTATTGCTTCGATACGTAGACATCAGTAAACGCTATTTCCTTGCAAGGAAGTGTCGCATTTACATTCATTTGAAGTGTAGACGAGGAACACATAACACTCCGCAAATCATATTATACCTTACCATGAAACATATAAATGAGATGCGATATCGCGTTTAAGAAGCATTAGAACACTATTGCTACGATAGGTAGACATTTGCAAATGCTATTTCCTTGCAAGGAAGTGTCGCATTTACATTCATTTGAAGTGTAGAGAAGGAATACATAACACTTCGCAAATCATATTACATCTTACCATGAAACATGGAAATGAGATGCGATATCGCGTTTTAAGCAGCATTAGATATCTATTGCTACGATACGTAGACATCTGCAAACGCTATTTCCTTGCAAGGAAGTGTCGCATTTACATTCATTTGAAGTGTAGACGAGGAATACATAACACTTCGCAAATCATATTACATCTTACCATGAAACATAGAAATGAGATGCGATATCGCGTTTTAAGAAGCATTACAACTCTATTGCTACGAAACCTAGACATCTGCAGACGCTATTTCCTAGCAAGGAAGTGTCGCATTTACATTCATTTGAAGTGTAGACGAGGAATACATGACACTTCGCAAATCATATTATATCTTACCATGAAACATAGAAATGAGATGCGATATCGCGTTTTAAGAAGTATTAGAAATCTATTGCTACGATACGTAGACATCTGCAAACGCTATTTCCTAGCGAGGAAGTGTTGCATTCACATTACTTTGAAGTGTAGACGAGGAATATATAACACTTCGCAAATCATATTATATCTTACCATGAAACATAGAAATGAGATGCGATATCGCGTTTTAAGAAGCATTAGAACACTATTGCTACGATAGGTAGACATTTGCAAACGCTATTTCCTTGCAAGGAAGTGTCGCACTAACATTCATTTGAAGTGTAGACGAGGATTACACGACACTTCGCAATGAATATTATATCTTATCATGAAACATAGATATGAGATACAATATCCCGTTTTAAGAAGCATTTGAACTCTATTACTTCGATACGTAGACATCTGCAAACGCTATTTCCTTGCAAGGAAGTGTCGCATTTACATTCATTTGAAGTGTAGAGGAGGAATACATAACACTTCGCAAATCATATTATATCTTACCATGAAACATAGAAATGAGATGCGATATCGCGTTTTAAGAAGCATTAGAAAGCTATTGCTACGATACGTAGACATCTGCAAACGCTATTCCCCAGCGAGGAAGTATCGCATTCACATTCATTTGAAGTGTAGACGAGGAATACATAACACTTCGCGAATCATGTTATATCTTACCATGAAACATAGAAATGAGATGCGATATCGCGTTTTAAGAAGCATTAGAACACTATTGCTACGATACGTAGACATCTGCAAACGCTATTTTCTAGCGAGGAAGTATCGCATTCACATTCATTTGAAGTGTAGACGAGGAATACATGACACTTCGCAAATAATATTATATCTTACCATGAAACATAGAAATGTGATGCGATATCGCGTTTTAAGAAGCATTAGAAATCTATTGCTACGATACGTAGACATCTGCAAACGCTATTTCTTTCCAAGGAAGTGTCGCATTTACATTCATTTGAAATGTAGAGGAGGAATACATAACACTTCGCAAATCATATTATATCTTAACATGAAACATAGAAATGTCATGCGATATCGCGTTTTAAGAAGCATTAGAACTCTATCGCTACGATACCTAGACATCTGCAGACGCTATTTCCTTTCAAGGAAGTGTCGCATTTACATTCATTTGAAGTGTAGAGGAGGAATACATAAAACTTCGCAAATCATATTACATCTTACCATGAAACATAGAAATGAGATGCGATATCGCGTTATAAGAAGCATTAGAACTCTATCGCTACGATACCTAGACATCTGCAGACGCTATTTCCTTGAAGGAAGTATCGCATTCACATTCATTTGAAGTGTAGACGAGGAATACATAACACTTCGCAAATCATGTTATATCTTACAATGAAACATAGAAATGAGATGTGATATCGCGTTTTAAGAAGCATTAGAAAGCTATTGCTACGATACGTAGACATCTGCAAACGATATTTCCTAGCGAGGAAGTATCGCATTCACATTCATTTGAAGTGTAGACGAGGAATACATAACACTTCGCAAATCATGTTATATCTTACCATGAAACATAGAAATGAGATGCGATATCGCGTTTTAAGAATCATATGAACTCAATTGCTACGATACGTAGACATCTGCAATCGCTATTTCCTTGCAAGGAAGTGTCGCATTTACTTTCATTTGAATCGTAGACGAGGAATGCATAACACTTCGCAATGAATATTACATCTTACCATGCAACATAGAAATGAGATGCGATATCGCGCTTTAAGAAGCATTAGAAATCTATTGCTACGATACGTAGACATCTGCAAACGCTATTTCCTAGCGAGGAAGTGTCGCATTCACATTCATTTGAAGTGTAGACGAGGAATACATGACACTTCGCAAATCATATTATATCTTACCATGAAACATAGAAATGAGATGCGATATCGCGTTTTAAGAAGCATTAGAAATCTATTGCTACGATACGTAGACATCTGCAAACGCTATTTCCTTGCTAGGAAGTGTCGCATTTACATTCATTTGAAGTGTAGACGAGGAATACATGACACTTCGCAAATCATATTATGTCTTACCATGAAACATAGAAATGAGATGCAATATCGCGTTTTAAGAAGTATTAGAAAGCGATTGCTACGATACGTAGACATCTGCAAACGCTATTTCCCAGCGAGGAAGTATCGCATTCACATTCATTTGAAGTGTAGACGAGGAATACATGACACTTCGCAAATCATATTATATCTTACCATGAAACATAGAAATGAGATGCGATATCGCGTTTTAAGTATCACAAGAACTCCATTGCTACGATACGTAAACATCTGCAAACGCTATTTCCTAGAGAGGAAGTGTCTCATTCACATTCATTTGAAGTGTAGACGAGGAATACATAACACTTTGCAAATAATATTATATCTTACCATGAAACATAGAAATGAGATGCGATATCGCGTTTTAAGAAGCATTAGAACTCTATCGCTACGATACCTAGACATCTGCAGACGCTATTTCCTTGAAGGAAGTGTCGCATTTACATGCATTTGAAGTGTAGACGAGGAATACATGACACTTCGCAAATAATATTATATCTTACCATGAAACATAGAAATGTGATGCGATATCGCGTTTTAAGAAGCATTAGAAATCTATTGCTACGATACGTAGACATCTGCAAACGCTATTTCTTTCCAAGGAAGTGTCGCATTTACATTCATTTGAAATGTAGAGGAGGAATACATAACACTTCGCAAATCATATTATATCTTAACATGAAACATAGAAATGTCATGCGATATCGCGTTTTAAGAAGCATTAGAACTCTATCGCTACGATACCTAGACATCTGCAGACGCTATTTCCTTTCAAGGAAGTGTCGCATTTACATTCATTTGAAGTGTAGAGGAGGAATACATAAAACTTCGCAAATCATATTATATCTTACCATGAAACATAGAAATGAGATGCAATATCTCGTTTTAAGAAGCATTTGTACTCTATTGCTTCGATACGTAGACATCTGCAAACGCTATGTCCTAGCAAGAAAGTGTCGCATTTACATCCATTAGAATCGTAGACGAGGAATGCATAACACTTCGCACTGAATATTATATCTTATCTTGAAACATAGTAATGAGATGCGATATCCCGTTTTAAGAAGCATTAGAACTCTATTGCTACGATATGTAGACATCTGCAAACGCTATTTCCTAGCAAGGAAGTGTCGCATTTACGTCCATTTCAATCGTAGACGAGGAATGCATAACACTTCGCAATGAATATTATATCTTATCATGAAACACAGATATGAGATGGAATATCTCGTTTTAAGAAGCATTTGAAATCTATTGCTTCGATACGTAGACATCTACAAACGCTATTTCCTTGCAAGGATGTGTCGCATTTACATTCATTTGATGTGTTGACGAGGAATACATAACACTTCGCAAATCATATTATATCTTACCATGAAACATAGAAGTGAGATGCGATATCGCGTTTTAAGAAGCATTAGAACTCTATTGCTACGATACCTAGATATCTGCAGACGCTATTTCCTAGCAAGGAAGTGTCGCATTTACATTCATTTGAAGTGTAGACAAGGATTACATGAGACTTCGCAAATCATATTATATCTTACCATGAAACATAGAAATGAGATGCGATATCGCGTTTTAAGAAGCATTAGATATTTATTGCTACGATACGTAGACATCTGCAAACGCCATTTCCTAGCGAGGAAGTGTCGCATTCACATTCATTTGAAGTGTAGACGAGGAATACATGACACTTCGCAATGTATATTATATCTTACCATGAAACATAGAAATGAGATGCGATATCGCGTTTTAAGAAGCATTAGAATTCTATTGCTACGATACCTAGACATCTGCAGACGCTATTTCCTAGCGAGGAAGTGTCGCATTCACATTCCTTTGAAGTGTAGACGAGGAATACATAACACTTCGCATATCATATTATATCTTGCCATGAAACATAGAAATGAGATGCGATATCGCGTTTTAAGAATCATAAGAACTCTATTGCTACGATACGTAGACATCTACAAACGCTATTTCCTTGCAAGGGAGTGTCGCATTTACATTCATTTGAATCGTAGACGAGGAATGCATAACACTTCGCAATGAATATTATATCTTACCATGAAACATAGAAATGAGATGCGATATCGCGTTTTGAGAATCATAAGAACACTATTGCTACGATACGTAGAAATCTGCAAACGCTATGTCCTTGCAAGGAAGTGTCGCATTTACATTCATTTGAAGTGTAGACGAGGAATATATAACACTTCGCAAATCATATTATATCTTACCATGAAACATAGAAATGAGATGCGATATCGCGTTTTAAGAATCATTAGAACTCTATCCCTACGATACGTAAACATCTGCAAACGCTATTTCCTAGCAAGGAAGTGTCGCTTTAAATTCATTTGAATCGTAGACTAGGAATACATAACACTTCGCAATGAATATTATATCTTATCATGAAACATAGATATGAGATGCGATATCTCGTTTTAAGAAGCATTTGAACTCTATTGCTTCGATACGTAGACATCTGCAAACGCTATGTCCTAGCAAGGAAGTGTCGCATTTACATTCATTTGAGTCGTAGACGAGGTATGCATAACACTTCGCAATGAATATTATATCTTATCATGAAACATAGATATGAGATGCGATATCTCGTTTTAAGAAGCATTTGAACTCTATTGCTTAGATTCGTAGACATCTGCAAACACCATTTCCTTGCAAGGAAGTATCGCATTTACATTCTTCTTAAGTGAATACGAGGTACACATAACACTTTACAATGAATATTGTATCTTATCATGCATCATAGTAATGAGATGCGATATCGCGTTTTAAGGAGCATTAGAAATCTATTGCTACGATAGGTAGACATTTGCAAACGCTATTTCCTTGCAAGGAAGTGTCGCATTTACATTCATTTGAAGTGTAGACGAGGAATACTTAACACTTCGCAAATCATATTATATCTTACCATGAAACATAGAAATGAGATGCGATATAGCGTTTTAAGCATCATTAGAACTCTATCCCTACGACACGTAAACATCTGCAATCGCTATTTCCTAGCAACGAAGTGTCGCATTAAATTCATTTGAATCGTAGACGAGGAATGCATAACACTTCGCAATGAATATTATATTTTATCATGAAACATAGATATGAGATGCGATATCTCGTTTTAAGAAGCTTTTGGACTCTATTGCTTCGATACGTAGACATCTGCAATCGCTATGTCCTAGCAAGGAAGTGTAGCATTTACATTCATTTGAGTCGTAGACGAGGAATGCATAACACTTCGCAATGAATATTATGTCTTATCATGAAACATAGATATGAGATGCGATATCTCGTTTTAAGAAGCATTTGAACTCTATTGCTTCGATACGTAGACATCTGCAAACGCTATGTCCTAGCAAGGAAGTGTCGCATTTACATCCATTAGAATCGTAGACGAGGAAAGCATAACACTTCGCACTGAATATTATATCTTATCTTGAAACATAGTAATGAGATGCGATATCGCGTTTTAAGAAGCATTAGAACTCTATTGCTACGATACGTAGACATCTGCAAACGCTATTTCCTAGCAAGGAAGTGTCGCATTTACGTCCATTTCAGTCGTAGACGAGGAATGCATAGCACTTCGCAATGAATATTATATCTTATCATGAAACATAGATATGAGATGGAATATCTCGTTTTAAGAAGCATTTGAACTCTATGGCTTCGATACGTAGACATCTGCAAACGCTATTTCCTTGCAAGGAAGTGTCGCATTTACATTCATTTTAAGTGTAGACGAGGAATACATAACACTTCGCAAATCATATTATATCTTACCATGAAACATAGTAATGAGATGCGATATCGCGATTTAAGAAGCATTAGAACTCTATTGCTACGATAGCTAGACATCTGCAGACGCTATTTCCTAGCAAGGAATTGTCGCATTTACATTCATTTGAAGTGTACACGAGGAATACATGACACTTCGCAAATCATATTATATCTTACCATGAAACATAGAAATGAGATGCGATATCGCGTTTTAAGAATCATTAGAACTCTATCCCTACGATACGTAAACATCTGCAAACGCTATTTCCAAGCAAGGAAGTGTCGCTTTAAATTCATTTGAATCGTAGACTAGGAATGCATAACACTTCGCAATGAATATTATATCTTATCATGAAACACAGATATGAGATGCAATATCTCGTTTTAAGAAGCATTTGAACTCTATTGCTTCGATACGTAGACATCTGCAAACGCTATGTCCTAGCAAGGAAGTGTCGCATTTACATTCATTTGAGTCGTAGACGAGGAATGCATAGCACTTCGCAATGAATATTATATCTTATCATGAAACATAGATATGAGATGGAATATCTCGTTTTAAGAAGCATTTGAACTCTATGGCTTCGATACGTAGACATCTGCGAACGCTATATCCTTGCAAGGAAGTGTCGCATTTACATTCATTTGATGTGTTGACGAGGAATACATAACACTTCGCAAATCATATTATATCTTACCATGAAACATAGAAGTGAGATGCGATACCGCGTTTTAAGAAGCATTAAAACTCTATTGCTACGATACCTAGACATCTGCAGACGCTATTTCCTAGCAAGGAAGTGTCGCATTTACATTCATTTGAAGTGTAGACGAGGAATACATGACACTTCGCAAATCATATTATATCTTACCATGCAACATAGAAATGAGATGCGATATCGCGTTTTAAGAAGCATTAGAAATTTATTGCTACGATACGTAGACATCTGCAAACGCCATTTCCTAGCGAGGAAGTGTCGCATTCACATTCATTTGAAGTGTAGACGAGGAATACATGACACTTCGCAATGTATATTATATCTTACCATGAAACATAGAAATGAGATGCGATATCGCGTTTTAAGAAGCATTAGAATTCTATTGCCACGATAGGTAGACATCTGCAAACGCTATTTCCTAGCATGGAAGTGTCGCATTTTCATTCATTTTAAGTGTAGACGAGGAATACATAACACTTCGCAAATCATATTATATCTTACCATGAAACATAGTAATGAGAT
Source organism: Xylocopa sonorina (assembly GCF_050948175.1). NCBI lineage: Eukaryota > Metazoa > Arthropoda > Insecta > Hymenoptera > Apidae > Xylocopa > Xylocopa sonorina. The sequence goes on from NW_027490090.1 coordinate 6,999,052, forward strand.
GCGATATCGCGATTTAAGAAGCATTAGAACTCTATTGCTACGATAGCTAGACATCTGCAGACGCTATTTCCTAGCAAGGAATTGTCGCATTTACATTCATTTGAAGTGTACACGAGGAATACATGACACTTCGCAAATCATATTATATCTTACCATGAAACATAGAAATGAGATGCGATATCGCGTTTTAAGAATCATTAGAACTCTATCCCTACGATACGTAAACATCTGCAAACGCTATTTCCAAGCAAGGAAGTGTCGCTTTAAATTCATTTGAATCGTAGACTAGGAATGCATAACACTTCGCAATGAATATTATATCTTATCATGAAACACAGATATGAGATGCAATATCTCGTTTTAAGAAGCATTTGAACTCTATTGCTTCGATACGTAGACATCTGCAAACGCTATGTCCTAGCAAGGAAGTGTCGCATTTACATTCATTTGAGTCGTAGACGAGGAATGCATAACACTTCGCAATGAATATTATATCTTATCATGAAACATAGATATGAGATGCGATATCTCGTTTTAAGAAGCAATTGAACTCTATTGCTTAGATTCGTAGACATCTGCAAACACTATTTCCTTGCAAGAAAGTGTCGCATTTACATTCTTCTTAAGTGAATACGAGGTATACATAACACTTTACAATGAATATTGTATCTTATCATGCAGCATAGTAATGAGATGCGATATCGCGTTTTAAGAAGCATTAGAAATCTATTGCTACGATAGGTAGACATTTGCAAACGCTATTTCCTTGCAAGGAAGTGTCGTATTTACATTCATTTGAAGTGTAGACGAGGAATACATAACACTTCGCAAATCATATTATATCTTACCATGAAACATAGAAATGTGATGCGATATCGCGTTTTAAGAAGCATTAGAACTCTATCCCTACGATACGTAGACATCTGCAAACGCTATTTCCTAGCAAGGAAGTGTCGCATTTACATTCTTCTGAAGAGAATACGAGGTATACATAACACTTTACAATGAATATTATATCCTACCATGCAACATAGAAATGAGATGCGATATCGCGTTTTAAGAAGCATTAGAACTCTATTGCTACGATACGTTGACATCTGCAAACGCTATTTCCTAGCAAGGAAGTGTCGCATTTACATTCATTTGAATCGTAGACGTGGAATGCATAACACTTCGCAATGAATACTATACCTTGTCATGAAACATTGAAATGAGATACGATATCACGTTTTAAGAAGCATTAGAACTCTATCCCTACGATACGTAAACATCTGCAAACGCTATTTCCTAGCAAGGAAGTGTCGCATTTACATTCATTTGAAGTGTAGACGAGGAATACATAAAACTTCGCAAATCATATTATATCTTCCCATGAAACATAGAAATGAGATGCGATATCGCTTTTTAAGAAGCATTAGAACTCTATTGCTACGATACCTAGACATCTGCATACGCTATTTCCTAGCAGGGAAGTGTCGCATTTACATTTATTTGAAGTGTAGACGAGGAATACAGGACACTTCGCAAATCATATTATATCTTACCATGCAACATAGTAATGAGATGCGATATCGCGTTTTAAGAAGCATTAGAACTCTATTGCTACGATACGTAGATATCTGCAAACTCTATTTCACAGATAGGAAGTGTCGCATTTACATTCATTTGAAGTGTAGACGAGGAATACATGACACATCGCAAATCATATTATATCTTACCATGAAACATAGAAATGAGATGCGATATCGCGTTTTAACAAGCATTAGAACTCTATTGCTACGATACGTAGACATCTGCAACCGCTACTTCCTTGCAAGGATGTGTCGCATTTACATTCATTTGAAGTGTAGACGAGGAATACATAACACTTCGCAAATCATATTATATCTTACCATGCAACATAGTAATGAGATGCGATATCGCGTTTTAAGAAGCATTAGAACACTATTGCTACGATAGGTGGACATCTGCAAACGCTATTTCCTTGCAAGGAAGTGTCGCATTTACATTCTTCTGAAGTGAATACGAGGTATACATAACACTTTACAATGAATATTATATCTTATCATGCAACATAGTAATGAGATGCGATATCGCGTTTTAAGAAGCATTAGAACTCTATTGCTACGATACCTAGACATCTGCAGACGATATTTACTAGCAAGGAAGTGTCGCATTTACATTCATTTGAAGTGTAGACGAGGAATACATAAAACTTCGCCAATCATATTATATCTTACCATGAAGCATAGAAATGAGATGCGAAATCGTGTTTTAAGAAGCATTGGAACTCTATTGCTACGATACGTAGACATCTGCAAATGCTATTTCCTAGCAAGGAAGTGTAGCATTTACATACTTTTGAAGTGAATGCGAGGTTTACATAACACTTCGCAATGAATATTATACCTTATCATGAAACATAGAAATGAGATACGATATCACGTTTTAAGAAGCATTAGAACTCTATCCCAACGATACGTAAACATCTGCAAACTCTATTTCCTAGCAAGGAAGTGTCGCATTTACATTCATTTGAAGTGTAGACGAGGAATACATAAAACTTCGCAAATCATATTATATCTTACCATGAAACATAGAAATGAGATGCGATATCGCGTTTTAAGAAGCATTAGAACACTATTGCTACGATAGGTGGACATTTGCAAACGCTATTTCCTTGCAAGGAATGCATAACACTTCGCAATGAATATTATATCTTATCATGAAACATAGAAATGAGATGCGATATCGCGTTTTAAGAAGCATTAGAACTCTATTGCTACGATAGCTAGACATCTGCAGACGCTATTTCCTAGCAAGGAAGTGTCGCATTTACATTCATTTGAAGTGTAGACGAGGAATACATAAAACTTCGCAAATCATATTATACCTTACCATGAAGCATAGAAATGAGATGCGATATCGCGTTTTAAGAAGTATTTGAACTCTATTGCTTCGATACGTAGACATCTGCAAACGCTATTTCCTTACAAGGATGTGTCGCATTTACATTCATTTGAAGTGTAGACGAGGAATACATAAAACTTCGCAAATCATATTATATCTTACCATGAAACATAGAAATGAGATGCGATATCGCGTTTTAAGAAGCATTAGAACTCTATTGCTACGATACGTAGACATATGCAAACGCTATTTCCTTGCAAGGAAGTGTCGCATTTACATTCTTTTGAAGTGAATAATAGGTATACATAACACTTCGCAATGAATGCTATACCTTGTCATGAAACTTAGAAATGAGATGTGATATCGCGTTTTAAGAAGCATTAGAACTCTATTGCTACGATTCGTAGATATCTGCAAACGCTATTTCCTAGCAAGGAAGTGTCGCATTTACATTCATTTGAAGTATAGACGAGATATACATAACACTGCACAATGAATATTATAGTTTTTCGTGAAAGATAGAAATGAGATGCGATATGGCGATTTAAGAAGCATTAGAAATCTATTGGTTCGATACGTAGACTTCTGCGAACGCTACTTCCTAGCAAGGAAGTGTCGTATTTACATTATTTTGAAAGGAGTACGAGGTATACATGACACATCGCAATGAATATTATATCTTATCATGAATCATAGAAATGAGATGCGATATGACGATTTAAGAAGCACTATAAACCTATTGCTTCGATACGTAGAGATCTGCAAACGCTATTTCCTACCAAGGAAGTGTCGCATTTACATTCAGTTGAAGCGTATGCGTGGTACACATGACACTTTGCAATGAATATTATATATAATCATGAAACATAGAAATGCGAAGCGATATCGCGTTTTGAGAAGCATTAGAATTCTAATGCTACGATACGTAAACATCTGCAAACGCTATTTCCTGCCAACGAAGTGTCGCGCTTACATTCTCTTGAAGTGAGTGCGAGGTATACATAGCACTCGTCAATGAATATTATATCTTATCATGAAACATGGAAATGAGATGCAATATGGCGATTTAAGAAGCATTAGAACTCTATTGCTTCGATACGTAAACATTTGCAAACGCTATTTCCAAGCAAGGAAGTGTCGCATTTACATTCTTTGGAAGTGAATACGAGGTATACATAACACTGCACAATGAATATTGTATCTTATCTTGAAACATAAAAATTAGATGCGATAGCGCGATTTAAGAAGCTTTGGAACTCTATTGCTTCGATACGTAGATATCTGCAAACACTATTTCCTAGCAAGGAATTGTCGCATTTATATTCTTTTGAAGTGAATACGAGGTATTGATAACACTGCACAATGAATATTATATCTTATCACGAAACATAGAAATGAGATGCGATATCGCGATTTAAGAAGCTTTAGAACTCTATTGCTTCGATACGTAGATATCTGCAAACGCTACTTCCTAGCAAGGAAGTGTCGCATTTACATTCCTTTGAAAGGAATACGAGGTATGCATGACACTTCGCAATGAACATTATATCTTATCATGGAACATAGAAATGAGATGCGATAAGACGATTTAAGAAGCATTAGAATTCTATTGCTTCGATACGTAGACATCTGCAAACGCTATTTCCTAGCAAGGAAGTGTCGCATGTACATTCAATTGAAGTGTATGCGAGGTACACATGGCACTTCGCAATGAATATTATATCTTATCGTGAAAGATAGAAATGAGATGCGTTATGGCGATTTATGAAGCATTAGAATCCTATTGCTTCGATACGTAGACATCTGCAAACGCTATTTCCTTGCAAGGAAGTGTCGCATTTACATTCATCTGAAGAGTAGACGAGGAATACATAACACTTCGCAATGTATATTATACCTTATCATGGGTCATAGGAATGAGATGCGATATCTCGATTTAAGAAGCATAACAACTGTATTGCTTCGATACGTAGACATCTGCAAACGCCATCTCCTAGCAAGGAAGTGTCGCATTTACATTCTTTTGAAGTGAATACGAGGTATACATAACACTCCACAATGAATATTATATATTATCATGAAACACAGAAATGATATGCGATATGATGTATTAAGAGGCATTAGAATTCTATTGTTTCGATACGTAGACATCTGCAAACGCTACTTCCTAGCAAGGAAGTGTCGCATTTACATTCTTTTGAAAGGAATACGATGTATACATAACACTGCACAATGAATATTATATCTTATCATGAAACGTAGAAATGAGATGCGATATCGCGATTTAAGAAACTCTACAACTCTATTGCTTCGATACGTAGATATCTGCAAACGCTATTTCCTGGCAAAAAACTGTCGCACTCACATTCATTTGAAGTGTATGCCAGGTATTCATGACATTTCACAATGAATATTATATATTATCATGAAACATATATATGAGATGCAATATGGCGATTTAAGAAGCATTAGAAATTTATTGCTTCGATTTGTAGACATCTGCAAACGCTATTTCCAAGCAAGGAAGTGTCGCATGTACACATTCAATTGAAGTGAATGCGAGGTATACATGGCACTTCGCAATGAATATTATATCTTATCATGAAACATAGAAATGAGATGCGATATCGCGATTTACGAAGCATTAGATGTCTATTGGTTCGATACGTAGACATCTGCAAACGCTACTTCCTAACAAGGAAGAGTCGCATTTACATTCATTTGAAGTGTAGACGAGATATACATAACACTGCACAATGAATATTATATCTTATCACGAAACATAGAAATGAGATGCGATATCGCGTTTTAAGAAACATTAGAAATCTATTGCTTCGATACGTAGACATCTGGAAACGTAATTTCCTAGAAAGGAAGTGTTGCATTTACATTCTCTTGAGAGGAATACGATGTATACATGACACTTCGCAATGAATATTATATCTTATGATGAAACATAGAAATGAGATACGATATGGCGTTTCAAGAAGCATTAGAGCTCTATTTCTTCGATACGTAGATATCTGCAAACCTTATTTCCTAGCAAGGAAGTGTCGCATTTACATTCTTTAGAGGTGAATACGAGGTATCACGTCCGGTGAAACTATTTTCCGTTGCTCCGGAGGCTTTACGACACGAGCCTATTTTTCGGAAATAGAAATACGATGCCTGAACCCCACATTGAGGTGGCTAACGATCTAGAACTAGAGGTTTCGACTCCTCGGTAGGAGATCTCGTGTCAGAGTGTGTGCTCTGGAGACGCGTCTCTGACCTCCTCGGTTCGCGGGGCGCTACGGTCGCGGACGCTCGCGGTAGGGAGATCGCGGTCCCGCGAGTGGGGGACCCGCGTCTCGAAGCGGAGAACTCCCGGTCCAGCGAGTGGGGACCCGCGGCTCGTGGTGGGTCTAGCGGCGCATGCCGCAGGCCGGACGCCTCTTACTTAGTGTGACTTAGATCTAGGAATTCTTATATATGCGTCATGATATGGTATGTATGTCCTAGCCTTGAAGTAATATATAGGTTCTAGCAGATCCTGTTCCCGGAATTGGAAAAGACCCCATTCAGGTGATGGGCTGCGGCTACGTCTTCCTGCTGGACGGAATCCTCGGTGCGAGGGAGATAGGGCTGCACGTCCTTGGTGCGGGCGAGACAGGTATACTCGGTGGTGCGAGTGAGACACTGGTGCCCGGTACGAGCGAGACAGGTATACTCGGCGGTGCGAGTGAGGCAGCGGAACTCGGTGTGAATGAGCGCGTGCAGGTATGCGCGCGCGAACACTTCCAGTTGCTGGTTCTGCAGGCGAGTTTGGCTGGTTGCATGCGTCCAGGGGTTGATGCTGGGAGGTGCGAGAAGGTTGATGGGTGGCAGGCGGTACGCCTGACGTCACACAATGCGACACTTCCTTTCTAAGAAATTAAGTTCCCAATATATCTCTGTATCGAAGCTATAGAGTTCTAATTCTCCTTAAAACGCGATATCGCACCTCATCTCTATGTCTCATGATAAGATATAATATTCATTGCGAGGTGTTATGTATTCCTCGTCTACACTTCAAATGAATGTAAATGCGACACTTCCTTTCTAGGAAATAGCGTCTCCAGATATCTACGTATCGTAGCAATAGAGTTCTAATGCTTCTTATAACGCGATATCGCATCTCATTTCTATGTTTCGTGAAAAGATATAATATACATTGCGAATTGTCGTGTATACCACGTATTCACATCAAATTAATGTAAATGCGACACTTCCGTGCTAGGAAATAGCGTCTCCAGATATCTACGAATCGTAGCAATAGAATTCCAATGCTTCTTAAAACTCGATATTGCATCTGATTTCTATATTTCATGATAAGATATAATATCCATTGCGAAGTGTAACTTATTCCTCGTATTCACTTCAAATTAATGTAAATGCGACACTTCCTTCCTAGGAAATAGCGTTTGCAGATGTCTACGTATCGAAGAAATAGTGTACTAATGCTTCTTAAAGCGCGATATCGCGTCTCACTTCAATGTTTCATGATAAGATACAATATTCATTGCGAAGTGTCATGTATACCTCGTATTCACTACAAAAGAATGTAAATGCGACACATCCTTGTTAGGACGTAGAGTTTGCAGATGTCTACGTATCGAAGCAAGAGAGTTCTAATGCTTTTTAAATCGCGATTTCGCATGTCATTTCTATGTTTCGTGATAAGATATAATATGCATTGCGAAGTGTCATGTATACCTCGTACTCACTTCAAAAGAATGTAAATGCGACGTTTCCATCTCAGGAATTAGCGTTTGCAGATATCTGCGTATCGTAGCAATAGAGTTCTAATGCTACTTAAATCGCGATATCGCATCTCATTTTTATGTTTCGTGATAAGATGTAATATTCATTGCGAAGTGTCATGTATACCTCGCATTCACTTCAAAAGAATGTAAATGCGGCGTTTCCATGCTAGGAAATAGCGTTTGCAGATATCTACATATAATAGCAATAGAGTTCTAATGCTTCTTTAAACGCGATATCGCATCCCGTTTCTATGTTTCGTGATAAGGTATAATATTAATTGCGAAGTGTCATGTATACCTCCTATTCACTTCATGAGAATGTAAATGCGACAATTCTTAGCTAGGAATTAGCGTTTGCAGATGCCTACATATCGTAGCAATAGAATTCTAATGCTAGTTAAATCGCGATTTCGCATGTCATTTCTATGTTTCGTGATAAGATGTAATATTCATTGCGAAGTGTCATGTATACCTCGTACTCACTTCAAAAGAATGTAAATGCGACTATTGCTTGCTAGCAAATAGCGTTTGCAGATGTCTACGTATCGTAGGAATAGAGTTCTAATGCTACTTAAATCGCGATATCGCATCCCATTTATATGTTTCGTGATAAGATATAATATTCATTGCGAAGTGTCGTGTATACCTCGCATTCACTTCAAAAGAATGTAAATGCGACGTTTCCATCCTTGGGAATATCGTTTGCAGATGTCTACGTATCGTAGCAAAAGAGTCCTAATGCTTCTTAAAACGAGATGTCGCATTTCATTTCTATGTTTCGTGATAAGATATAATATTCATTGTGAAGTGTCACGTATACCTCGTATACACTACAAACGAATGTAAATGCGACATTTCCTAGCTAGGAAATAGAGTATTCAGATGTCTACGCATCGTAGCAATAGGGTTCTAATGCTACATAAATCGCGATTTCGCATCTCATTTCTATGTTTCGTGATAAGATATTTTATTCATTGCGAAGTGTCATGTATACATCGTATTCACTTCAAAAGAATGTAAATGCACCACTGCCTTACTAGGAAATAGCATCTGCAGATGTCTACGTATCGTAGCAATAGAGTTCTTACGCTGCTTACATCGCGATATCGCAACTCATTTCTATGTTTCGTGATAAGTTATAATATTCATTGCGAAATGTCACGTATACCTGGTATTCACTTCAAAAGAAAGTAAATGCGGCACATCCATGCTAGGAAATAGCGCTTGCATATGTCTACGTACCGTAGCAATAGAGTTCTAATACTGCTTAAAACGCGATATCGCATTTCACATCCATGTTTCATGATAAGATATAATATTCATTGCGAAGTTTCACTTATACCTCGTATTCACTTCAAATGAATGTAAATGCGACACTTCCTTTCTAGGAAATAGCGTTTGCAGATGTCTACGTATCGTTGCAATAGGGTTCTAATGCTTCTATAAACGGGATATCGCATCTCATTTCGATGTTTCATGATAAGATATAATATTCATTGCGAAGTGTCATGTATACCTCGTATTCACTTCAAATAAATGTAAACGCGACACTTCCTTACTAGGAAATAGCGACTGCAGATGTGTCCGTATCGAAGCAATAGAGTTCTAATGCTTCTTAAATCGCTATATGGCATCTCATGTCTATGTTTCGTGGTAAGATGTAACATTCATTACGAAGTGTCATGTATACCTCGTATTCACTTCAAAAGAATGTAAATGCGTCACTTCCATGCTAGGAAATGGCGTCTACAGATGTCTACGCATCGTGGCAATAGAGTTCTAATGCTTCGTAAAACGCGATATCGCATCTCACTTCTATGTTTCATGATAAGATATAATATTGATTGCGAAGAGTCATGTATACCTCGTATTCACTTCAAAAGAATGTAAATGCGACTATACCTTGCTAGGAAATAGCGTTTGCAGATGCCTACGTATTGTAGCAATAGATTTCTAATGCTACTTAAATCGCGATATCGCATCACTTTTCTATATTTCGTGATAAGATATAATATTCATTGCGAAGTGCCATGTATACCTCGTATTCACTTCATAAGAATGTAAATGCGACTATTGCTTGCTAGGAAATAGCGTTTGCAGATGCCTACGTATCGTAGCAATAGAGTTGTAGTGCTTCTCAGAACGCGATATCGCATCTCATTTCTATGCTTCATGATAAGATAAAATATTCATTGCAAAGTGTCATGTATACCTCGTATTCACTTCAAAAGATTGTAAGTGCCACACTTCCATGCTAGGAAATAGCGTTTGCAGATGCCTACATATTGTAGCAATAGAATTCTAATGCTACTTAAATCGGGATATCGCATCTCATTTCTATGTTTCGTGATAAGATGTAATATTCATTGCGAAGTGTCATGTGTACCTCGTATTCACTTCAAAAGAATGTAATTGCGACACTTCCATGCTAGGAAATAGAGTCTGCAGATGTCTACGTGTCGAGACAATAGAGTTCTAATGCTTCTTATAACGCGATGTCGCATCTCACTTCTATGTTTCGTGATAAGATATAATATTCATTGCGAAGTGTCATGTATACCTCGTATTCACTTCAAAAGAATGTAAATGCGATGTTTCCATCCTTGGGAATATCGTTTGCAGATGTCTACGTATCGTAGCAATAGGGTTCCAATGCTTCTTAAAACGAGATGTCGCATTTCATTTCTATGTTTCGTGATAAGACATAATATTCATTGCGAAGTGTCATGTACACATCGTATTCAATTGAAAAGAAAGTAAATGCGACTATTGCTTGCGAGAAAATAGCGTTTGCAGATGTCTACGTATCGTAGCAATAGAGTTCTAATGCTACTTAAATCGCGAAATCGCATCTCATGTCTATGTTTCGTGATAAGATGTAACATTCATTGCAAAGTGTCATGTACACTTCGTATTCACTTCAAAAGAATGTAAATGCGGCACTTCCATGCTAGGAAATAGCGTTTGCAGATGTGTCCGCATCGAGGCCATAGAGTTCTAATGCTTCTTAAAACGCGATATCGCACCACATTCCTATGTTTCGTGATAGGGTATAATATTCATTGCGAAGTGTCATGTATCCCTCTTATTCACTTCAAAAGAATGTAAATGCGACACTTCCTTACTAGGAAATAGCGACTGCAGATGTCTCCGTATCGAAGCAATAGAGTTCTAATGCTTCTTAAATCGCGATATCGCATCTCATTTATATGTTTCGTGATAAGATATAATATTCATTGCGAAGTGTCATGTATACCTCGTATTCACTTCAAAAGAATTTAAATGCGACACTTCCGTACTAGGAAATAGCGTTTGCAGATATCTCCGCATCGAGGCCATAGGGTTCTAATGCTTCTTAAAACGCGATATCGCATCTCTCTTCTATGTTTCATGATAAGATATAATATTCATTGCGAAGTGTCATGTATACCTCGTATTCACTTCAAAAGTATGTAAGTGCGACACTTCCATGCTAGGAAATAGCGTTTGCAGATCTCTACGTATCGAAGCAATAGAGTTCTAGTGCTTCTTATATCTTCATACCGCTCCTGATATCTACGTTTCTTGATAAGATATAATATTCATTGGGATGTGTCATGTATACCTCGTATTCCTTTCAAAGGAATGTAAATGCGACACTTCCGTGCTAGGAAATAGCGTTTGCAGATGTCTACGTATCGAAGCAATAAATTTCTAATGCTTCTTAAATCATCACGTCGCATCTCATTTCTATGTTTCATGATAAGATATAATATTCATTGCGAAGTGTCATGAATACCTCGTATCCATTCAAAAGAATGTAAATGCGACACTTTCTTGCTATGAAGTAGCGTTTGCAGATGTCTACGAATCGAGGCAATAGGTTTCTAAACTTGAAAATCGCGATATCGCATCTCATTCATATGTTTCATGATAATATATAATACTCATTGCGATGTGTCATGTATACCTCGCATACACTTCAAATGAATGTAAATGCGACACTTCCTTGCTAGGAAATAGCGTTTGCAGATGTCTACGTATCGAAGCAATAGACATCTAATGCTTCATAAATGGCCATATCGCATCTCATTTCTACGTATCATGATCAGATATAATATTCATTATGCAGTGTTATGTATACCTCGTATTCACCCCAAAGGAATGTAAATGCGACACTTTCTTGCTAGGAAATAGCGTTTGCAGATGTCTACGTATCGGAGCAATAGGGATCTAATGCTTCTTAAATCACGATATCGCTTCTCATTTCTATGTTTCATGATAATATATAATATTCATTGTGCAGTGTTATGTATACCTCGTATTCACCTCAAAGGAATGTAAATGCGACACTTCCATGCTAGGAAATAGCGTTTGTAGATGTCTGCGTATCGAAGCAATAGGGATCTAATGCTTCTTAAATCGCGATATCGCTTCTCATTTCTATGTTTCATGATAATATATAATATTCCCTGCGAAGAGTCATGTATGCCTCACATACACTTCAAGTGAATGTAAATGCGACACTTCCTTGCTAGGATATAGCGTTTGCAGGTGTCTACGTATCGAAGCAATAGATATCTAATGCTTCATAAATCGCCATATCGCATCTCATTTCTATGTTTCGTGATCAGAAATAATATTCATTATGCAGTGTTATGTATACCTCGTATTCACCTCAAAGGAATGTAAATGCGACACTTCCTTGCTAGGAAATAGCGTTTGCAGATGTCTACGTATCGAAGCAATAGGGATCTAATGCTTCTTAAATCGCGATATCGCTTCTCATTTCTATGTTTCATGATAGTATATAATATTCACTGCGAAGTGTCATGTATACCTCGCATACGCTTCAAATGAATGTAAATGCGACACTTCCTTGCTAGGAAATAGCGTTTGCAGATGTCTAGGTATCGAAGCAATAGACATCTAATGCTTCATAAATCGCCATATCGCATCTCATTTCTATGTTTCAGGACCAAATATAATATTCATTGTGCAGTGTTATGTATACCTCGCATTCACCTCAAAGGAATGTAAATGCGACACTTCCTTGCTAGGAAATGTCGTTTGCAGATGTCCTCGTATCGAAGCAATGGAGTTCTAATGCTTCTTATATCGGGATATCGCATTTCTTTTCTGTGTTTCGTGATAAGGTATAATATTCATTTCGAAGTGTCATGTATACCTCGTATTCACTTCAAAGGAATCTAAATGCGACACTACGTTGCTAAGAAATAGCGTTTGCAGCTGTCTACGTGTCGTAGCAATAGAGTTCTAATGCTTCTTATATCGGGATATCGCACCTCCTTTCTATGTGCCATGATAAGATATAGTATTCATTGTAGATTGTTATGTATACCTCGTATTCACTTCGAAAGAATGTAAATGCGACACTTCCTTGCTAGGTAGTAGCGTCTGCAGATGCATGCGTATCGAAGCAATTGAGTTCTAATGCTTCTTAAATCGCGATATCGCTCCTAATTTCTATGTTTCATGATAAGATATAATATTCATTGCGAAGTGTCATCTATACCTCGTATTCACTTAAAAAGAATGTAAATGCGACACTTTCTTGCTAGGAAATAGCGTTTGCAGATGTCTACGTATCGAAGCAATAGAGTTCTAATGCTTCTTAAATCGCGATATCGCATCTCATTTCTATGTTTCATGTTAAGATATAATATCCATTGTGCTGTGTTATGTATACCTCGTATTCACCTCAAAAGAATGTAAATGCGACATTTCCTTGCTAGGAGATAGCGTTAGCAGATGTCTACTGTCACGTCCTGGCGAACAAATTATTCGTATCCCAGGAGGCTGAATGACACAAGCCTTTTAGTCGCGAATTCGGTCCGGTATAAAACGCGTATGACCGGGTCCGTCGATTGTGGCAAGACGCGGGCACCGTAAACAATCGCGAACGCGTGTAAGGAGGGATTTTACTTACCTTTCGCTGATTTCCCTCTGCTACTTCCAGATGTGGCGATCGTCGAAGGTCGTTCTCGGGGGAGGAGTCGGCGTACGGCTGGCTGGAATCGGCGTTGTGACGGTGGAAGCTGCGATGAATGTCGCCGTCCGTCGATGAACGAAGAATTCTGGCGTTTTGCCAACGTATTCCGCACGAGATAATGGATTAAATTCTTCCTCCCGGCGCGAAGAGTTCGTTTATAAACACTCAAGTTGTTACGAACTTGGAAGAATTTGTATTAAAATAAAATTGAATTTAGAAATGGAGATGGTATGAACTAGAACTTGATGTGGTAGAAAAATAATAAAGTATATTCTAAATCAAAGAGTACAAGAACAATTATTTCTAAGTATTAAGACTAGGTTAACTATGAATTAGGAGTTAGAACAAAGACTTTAGAACTAGAAACCTCATCGAGGCTGCGCGACGGCCCTAAGGCGCGACTTGGAAGAGACTTGGAATTAGAAGTGCCCGAAGGCGAGATAGAACTGTACCGTACTGACGGTACTGACTGACTGTGTCTGACTGTCCGTCATGACTGTCTGTAATTGACTGTCGAGACTGTGGAGACTAACTGTCTCTAATTGACTGTGGAGACTCACTGTCTCTAATGGACTGTGGAGACCAACTGTGTCTCCCGATCTGCGACCTCTCTGACTCTCGGAGCGCTTCGGTCGCGTGCGAACGTAGGTGGGAGTATGTGGACGCCGGAGTGGGGTCTTGGCGTTGCGTGGTGGAGCTAGCGGCGCGTGCCGCTGAGGCGGTCGCGATTTCGTGCGTCGCGGCTTACTTAATTAGCGCAACTTATGAATATAGAGGTACAAGTATGAAATTAGAAATTACGCCTTAAATGTAAAATGTGTGTTGTTTGTGTCGTTATAAAGTTGTGTCGTGTAAATTCTATGAGCTAGGAATACAGAGCTTAGAATGTAAGAGTATATATATAATGTTAATTAATAATCTTAGAAATAGTATTTGGGGCATGGCAGATCTGGGATGGTGAAATCGTAGAGTCCTTTGTACGGTGAGGGTTCCCGTCGTCGGATCTCGTAGAGGTTGATTCTCCTGGTACGTCCATGGAGTGAGCGAGAGGGCGAGTTTCCCTGCAGGTAAGAGTGAGACGGTGGGTGACTCCTTGAGTGGGAGCGAGACAGCGCACATGGTCCTTGGTGCGAGCGAGATGGCGCACGAGGTCCTCGGTGCGAGTGGGACAGAGTGTGTTGCCCTTGGAGTGAGAGAGGTGGCGAACACCTCTGCGGGTGCGAGTGAGACTGAGGGTAGGTCCCTTGGAGTGAGAGAGACGGCGAGCACCTCTGCGGGTGCGAGTGAGACGGAGGGTAGGTCCCTTGGAGTGAGAGAGACGGCGAGCACCTCTGCGGGTGCGAGCGAGTCGATGGTCGTAGCCCTTGGCCTGAGTGAGACGGCGAGTTGCGCCTGGGTGTTGCCTGTGGTGCAGGCGCGTGAGGGTGGTTGCTGTGGTGCGCTGAGAGGGTGGCAGGCGGCACGCCTGACGTCACACTACGTATCGAAGCAGTAGGGTTCTAATGCTTCTTAAATCGTCATATCGCATCTCATACCTACGTTTCATGATAAGATATAATATTCATTGCGAAGTGTCATGTATACCTCGTATTCCTTTCAAATGAATGAAAATGCGACACTTCCTTGCTAGGAAATAGCGTTTGCAGATGTCTACGTATCGAAGCAATAGAGTACTAAAACTTCATAAATCGCGATATCGCATCTCATTTCAATGTTTCATGATGAGATATAATATTCATTGTGCAGTGTTATGTATACCGCGTATTCACCTTAAAGGAATGTAAATGCGACACTTCCTTGCTAGGAAATAGCGCTTGCAGATGTCTACGTTTCGAAGCAATAGAGTTCTAATGCTTCTTACATCGTCATATCGCATCTCATATCTACGTTTCCTGACAAGATATAATATTCACTGCGAAGTGTCATGTATACCTCGTATTCCTTTCAAAAGAACGAAAATGCGACACTTCCTTGCTAGGAAGTAGCGTTTGCAGATGTCTACGTATCGTGGCATTAGAGTAATAATGCTTCTCAAAATGCGATATCGCCGTTCATTTCTATGTTTCATGATAGTATATGATATTCATTGCGAAGTGTCATGTATACCTCGCATACACTTAAAATGAATGTAAATGCGACGCTTCCTTGCTAGTAAATTGCGTTTGCAGATGTCTACGTATCGATGCAGTAGAGTTCTAATGCTTCCTAAATCGTCATATCACATCTTTTATCTACGTTTCCTGATAAGATATAATATTCATTGCGAAGTGTCATGTATACCTCGTATTCCTTTCAAGCGAATGAAAATGCGACACTTCCTTGCTAGGAAGTAGCGTTTGCAGATGTCTACGTATCGTAGCATTAGTGCTCTAATGATTCTCAAAACGCGACATCGTTTCCCATTTCTATGTTTCATGATAGTATATAATATTCATTACGTAGTGTCATGTATACCTCAAATACACTTCAAATGAATGTAGATGTGACACTTCCTTGTTAGGAAATAGTGTTTGCAGATGTCTACGTATCGAAGCAATAGAGTTCTAATGCTTCTTAAATCGCCATATTGCATCTCATCTCTATGTTTCAAGATAAGATATAATATTCATTGTGACGTGTCATGTATACCTCTTATTCCTTTCAAAAGAATGTAAATGCGACACTTCCTTGCTAGGAAATAGCGTTTGCAGATGTCTACGTATCGAAGCAATAGAATTCTAATGCTTCCTAAATCGTCATATCGCATCTCATTTCTAGGTTTCATGATAAGATATAATATTCATTGTGAAGTGTCATGTATACCTCGTATTCCTTTCCAAGGAATGTAAATGCGACACTTCCTTGCTAGGAAGTAGCGTTTGCAGATGTCTGCGTATCCAAGCAATAGATTTCTAATGCTTCTTAAATCGCCATATTGCATCTCATGTCTATGTTTTATGATAAGATATAATATTCATTGTGCAGTGTTACGTATATCTCGTCTGTACTTCAAATGAATGTAAATGCGGCACTTCCTTGCTAGGAAATAGCGTTTGCAGATGTCTACGTATCGAAGCAATAGACATCTAATG
Source organism: Xylocopa sonorina (assembly GCF_050948175.1). NCBI lineage: Eukaryota > Metazoa > Arthropoda > Insecta > Hymenoptera > Apidae > Xylocopa > Xylocopa sonorina. Next base: position 7,015,809 of record NW_027490090.1, read on the forward strand.
CTTCATAAATCGCCATATCGCATCTCATTTCTATGTTTCAGGACCAAATATAATATTCATTGTGCAGTGTTATGTATACCTCGCATTCACCTCAAAGGAATGTAAATGCGACACTTCCTTGCTAGGAAATGTCGTTTGCAGATGTCCTCGTATCGAAGCAATGGAGTTCTAATGCTTCTTATATCGGGATATCGCATTTCTTTTCTGTGTTTCGTGATAAGGTATAATATTCATTTCGAAGTGTCATGTATACCTCGTATTCACTTCAAAGGAATCTAAATGCGACACTACGTTGCTAAGAAATAGCGTTTGCAGCTGTCTACGTGTCGTAGCAATAGAGTTCTAATGCTTCTTATATCGGGATATCGCACCTCCTTTCTATGTGCCATGATAAGATATAGTATTCATTGTAGATTGTTATGTATACCTCGTATTCACTTCGAAAGAATGTAAATGCGACACTTCCTTGCTAGGTAGTAGCGTCTGCAGATGCATGCGTATCGAAGCAATTGAGTTCTAATGCTTCTTAAATCGCGATATCGCTCCTAATTTCTATGTTTCATGATAAGATATAATATTCATTGCGAAGTGTCATCTATACCTCGTATTCACTTAAAAAGAATGTAAATGCGACACTTTCTTGCTAGGAAATAGCGTTTGCAGATGTCTACGTATCGAAGCAATAGAGTTCTAATGCTTCTTAAATCGCGATATCGCATCTCATTTCTATGTTTCATGTTAAGATATAATATCCATTGTGCTGTGTTATGTATACCTCGTATTCACCTCAAAAGAATGTAAATGCGACATTTCCTTGCTAGGAGATAGCGTTAGCAGATGTCTACTGTCACGTCCTGGCGAACAAATTATTCGTATCCCAGGAGGCTGAATGACACAAGCCTTTTAGTCGCGAATTCGGTCCGGTATAAAACGCGTATGACCGGGTCCGTCGATTGTGGCAAGACGCGGGCACCGTAAACAATCGCGAACGCGTGTAAGGAGGGATTTTACTTACCTTTCGCTGATTTCCCTCTGCTACTTCCAGATGTGGCGATCGTCGAAGGTCGTTCTCGGGGAGGAGTCGGCGTACGGCTGGCTGGAATCGGCGTTGTGACGGTGGAAGCTGCGATGAATGTCGCCGTCCGTCGATGAACGAAGAATTCTGGCGTTTTGCCAACGTATTCCGCACGAGATAATGGATTAAATTCTTCCTCCCGGCGCGAAGAGTTCGTTTATAAACACTCAAGTTGTTACGAACTTGGAAGAATTTGTATTAAAATAAAATTGAATTTAGAAATGGAGATGGTATGAACTAGAACTTGATGTGGTAGAAAAATAATAAAGTATATTCTAAATCAAAGAGTACAAGAACAATTATTTCTAAGTATTAAGACTAGGTTAACTATGAATTAGGAGTTAGAACAAAGACTTTAGAACTAGAAACCTCATCGAGGCTGCGCGACGGCCCTAAGGCGCGACTTGGAAGAGACTTGGAATTAGAAGTGCCCGAAGGCGAGATCGAACTGTACCGTACTGACGGTACTGACTGACTGTGTCTGACTGTCCGTCATGACTGTCTGTAATTGACTGTCGAGACTGTGGAGACTAACTGTCTCTAATTGAACTGTGGAGACTCACTGTCTCTAATGGACTGTGGAGACCAACTGTGTCTCCCGATCTGCGACCTCTCTGACTCTCGGAGCGCTTCGGTCGCGTGCGAACGTAGGTGGGAGTATGTGGACGCCGGAGTGGGGTCTTGGCGTTGCGTGGTGGAGCTAGCGGCGCGTGCCGCTGAGGCGGTCGCGATTTCGTGCGTCGCGGCTTACTTAATTAGCGCAACTTATGAATATAGAGGTACAAGTATGAAATTAGAAATTACGCCTTAAATGTAAAATGTGTGTTGTTTGTGTCGTTATAAAGTTGTGTCGTGTAAATTCTATGAGCTAGGAATACAGAGCTTAGAATGTAAGAGTATATATATAATGTTAATTAATAATCTTAGAAATAGTATTTGGGGCATGGCAGATCTGGGATGGTGAAATCGTAGAGTCCTTTGTACGGTGAGGGTTCCCGTCGTCGGATCTCGTAGAGGTTGATTCTCCTGGTACGTCCATGGAGTGAGCGAGAGGGCGAGTTTCCCTGCAGGTAAGAGTGAGACGGTGGGTGACTCCTTGAGTGGGAGCGAGACAGCGCACATGGTCCTTGGTGCGAGCGAGATGGCGCACGAGGTCCTCGGTGCGAGTGGGACAGAGTGTGTTGCCCTTGGAGTGAGAGAGGTGGCGAACACCTCTGCGGGTGCGAGTGAGACTGAGGGTAGGTCCCTTGGAGTGAGAGAGACGGCGAGCACCTCTGCGGGTGCGAGTGAGACGGAGGGTAGGTCCCTTGGAGTGAGAGAGACGGCGAGCACCTCTGCGGGTGCGAGCGAGTCGATGGTCGTAGCCCTTGGCCTGAGTGAGACGGCGAGTTGCGCCTGGGTGTTGCCTGTGGTGCAGGCGCGTGAGGGTGGTTGCTGTGGTGCGCTGAGAGGGTGGCAGGCGGCACGCCTGACGTCACACTACGTATCGAAGCAGTAGGGTTCTAATGCTTCTTAAATCGTCATATCGCATCTCATACCTACGTTTCATGATAAGATATAATATTCATTGCGAAGTGTCATGTATACCTCGTATTCCTTTCAAATGAATGAAAATGCGACACTTCCTTGCTAGGAAATAGCGTTTGCAGATGTCTACGTATCGAAGCAATAGAGTACTAAAACTTCATAAATCGCGATATCGCATCTCATTTCAATGTTTCATGATGAGATATAATATTCATTGTGCAGTGTTATGTATACCGCGTATTCACCTCAAAGGAATGTAAATGCGACACTTCCTTGCTAGGAAATAGCGCTTGCAGATGTCTACGTTTCGAAGCAATAGAGTTCTAATGCTTCTTACATCGTCATATCGCATCTCATATCTACGTTTCCTGACAAGATATAATATTCACTGCGAAGTGTCATGTATACCTCGTATTCCTTTCAAAAGAACGAAAATGCGACACTTCCTTGCTAGGAAGTAGCGTTTGCAGATGTCTACGTATCGTGGCATTAGAGTAATAATGCTTCTCAAAATGCGATATCGCCGTTCATTTCTATGTTTCATGATAGTATATGATATTCATTGCGAAGTGTCATGTATACCTCGCATACACTTAAAATGAATGTAAATGCGACGCTTCCTTGCTAGTAAATTGCGTTTGCAGATGTCTACGTATCGATGCAGTAGAGTTCTAATGCTTCCTAAATCGTCATATCACATCTTTTATCTACGTTTCCTGATAAGATATAATATTCATTGCGAAGTGTCATGTATACCTCGTATTCCTTTCAAGCGAATGAAAATGCGACACTTCCTTGCTAGGAAGTAGCGTTTGCAGATGTCTACGTATCGTAGCATTAGTGCTCTAATGATTCTCAAAACGCGACATCGTTTCCCATTTCTATGTTTCATGATAGTATATAATATTCATTACGTAGTGTCATGTATACCTCAAATACACTTCAAATGAATGTAGATGTGACACTTCCTTGTTAGGAAATAGTGTTTGCAGATGTCTACGTATCGAAGCAATAGAGTTCTAATGCTTCTTAAATCGCCATATTGCATCTCATCTCTATGTTTCAAGATAAGATATAATATTCATTGTGACGTGTCATGTATACCTCTTATTCCTTTCAAAAGAATGTAAATGCGACACTTCCTTGCTAGGAAATAGCGTTTGCAGATGTCTACGTATCGAAGCAATAGAATTCTAATGCTTCCTAAATCGTCATATCGCATCTCATTTCTAGGTTTCATGATAAGATATAATATTCATTGTGAAGTGTCATGTATACCTCGTATTCCTTTCCAAGGAATGTAAATGCGACACTTCCTTGCTAGGAAGTAGCGTTTGCAGATGTCTGCGTATCCAAGCAATAGATTTCTAATGCTTCTTAAATCGCCATATTGCATCTCATGTCTATGTTTTATGATAAGATATAATATTCATTGTGCAGTGTTACGTATATCTCGTCTGTACTTCAAATGAATGTAAATGCGGCACTTCCTTGCTAGGAAATAGCGTTTGCAGATGTCTACGTATCGAAGCAATAGAATACTAATGCTTCTTATATCGTCATATCGCATCTCATTTCTATGTTTCATGATAAGATATAATATTCATTGTGAAGTGTCATGTATACCTCGTATTCCTTTTAAAAGAATGTAAATGTGACACTTCCTTGCTAGGAAGTAGCGTTTGCAGATGTCTGCGTATCCAAGCAATAGATTTCTAATGCTTCTTAAATCGTCATATTGCATCTCTTATCTACGTTTCATGATAAGATATAATATTCATTGTGCAGTGTCATGTATACCTCGTATTCCTTTCAAAAGAATGTAAATGCGACACTTCCTTGCTAGGAAGTAGCGTTTGGAGATGTCTACGTATCGAAGCAATAGAGTTCTAATGCTTCTTAAATCGCCATATCGCAACTCATTTCTATGTTTTATGTTAAGATATAATATGCATTGTGCAGTGTTATGTATATCTCGTCTATACTTCGCATGAATGTAAATGCGGCACTTCCTTGCTAGGAAATAGCGTTTGCAGATGTCTTCGTATGGAAGCAATAGAGTTCTAATCCTTTTTAGATCGCGATATCGCATCACATTTCTATGTTTCGCGATAAAATATAATATTCATTGTTTAGTGTTATGTATACCTCGTATTCACTTCATAAGTATGTAAATGCGACACTTGCATGCTTGGAAATAGCGTTTGCATATATCTACGTATCGTAACAATAGAGTTCTAATGCTTCTTAAAACGCGATATCGCATCTCATTTCTATGTTTCATGATAAGATATAATATTCATTGCGAAGTGTCATGTATACCTCGTCTGTAGTTCAAAAGAATGTAAATGGCACACATCCTTGCTAGGGAATGCGTTTCCAGATGTCTACGTATCGAAGCAATGAAGTTTTAATGCTCCTTAAATCGCGATAACGCATCACACTTCCATGTTTCACGATAAGACATAATATTCATTGCGAAGTGTTGTGTATACCACGTGTGCACTTCAAAAGTATGTAACTGCAACACTTCCTTGCTAGAAAAGGCGTTTCCAGATGTCCACATATCGAAGCAGTAAAGATTTAATGCTCCTTAAAACGCGATAACGCATCTCATTTCCATGTTTCATGATAAGACATAATATTCATTGCGAAGTGTTATGTATGCCTCGTCTGCACTTCAAAAGAATGTAAATGCCACACTTCCTTGCTAGGAAATGCTTTTCCAGATGTCTACATAGCGAAGCAATGGAGTTCTAATGCTTCTTAAAACGCAAAATCGCATCGCAGTTCTATGTTTCATGATAAGATATAATATTCATTGCGAAGTGTCATGTGTGCATCGTCTATACTTCAAAAAAATGTAAACGCCACAATTCCATGCTGGAAAATGCGTTTCTAGGTGTCTAAGTATCGAAGCAATAGATTTCTAGTGTTTCTTCAAACGCGGTATCGCACCTCATTTCCATGTTACATGATAAGATATAATATTCATTGCGATGTGTTATGTATACCTCGTCTGCACTTCAAAAGAATGTAAATGCCACACATCCTTGCTAGGAAATGCGTTTCCTGATGTCTACGTATCGAAGCAATGGAGTTCTAATGCTTCGTAAAACGCGATATCTCATCTCATTTCTATGTTTTATGATAACAAATAATATTCATTGCAAAGTGTAATGTATACCACGTCTGCACTTCAAAAGAATGTAACTGCCACACTTGCTTGTTAGAAAAGGCGTTTCTAGATGTCTACGTATCGTAGCGATGAAGTTCTAACGCTTCTTAAAGCGCGAAATCGCATGGCAGTCCTATGTTTCATGATAAGAGATAATATTCATTGCGAAGTGCTATGTATACCTCGTCTGCACTTCAAAAGAATGTAAATGTCACATGTCCTTGCTAGGAAATATCGTTTCCAGATGTCTACATATAGAACCAATAGAGTTCTAATTCTTCTTTAAACGCGATATCGCATCGCAGTTCTATGTTTCATGATAAGATATAATAATCATTGCAAAGTGTTGTATATAACACGTGTGCACTTCAAAGGAATGTAGCTGCAACACTTCCTTTCTAGGAAAGGCGATTCCAGATGTCCACGTATCGAAGCAATAAAGATTTAATGCTCCTTGAAACGCGATAACGCATCTCATTTCCATGTTTCATGGTAGGACATAATATTCATTGCGAAGTGTTATGTATACCTCGTCTGTAGTTCAAAAGAATGTAAATGGCACACATCCTTGCTAGGAAAAGCGTTTCCAGATGTCTACGTATCTAAGCAATTGAATTCTAATGCTCCTTAAAACGCGATAACGCATCACATTTCTATGTTTCATGATATAATATAATATTCATTGCGATGTGCTATGTATACCTCGTCTACACTTCAAAAGAATTTGAATGCCACACTTCCTTGCTAGGAAGTGCGTTTTCAGATGTCTACGTATCGAAGCACTAGAGTTCTAATGCTTCTTTAAACGCGATATCGCATCCCAATTCTGTGTTTCATGATAAGATATAATATTCATTGCGAAGTGTTTTGTATAAGTAGTGTACACTTCAAAATAATGTAAATTGCACACTTCCTTCCTAGGAAATGCGTTTCCTCTTGTTCACGTATCGAAGCAATGGGGTTCTAATGCTTCTTAAATGGCGATAACGCATCTAACTTCTATGTTTCATGATATGACATAATATTCATCGCGAACTGTTATGTATACCTCGCATACGCTCAATAAAATGTATATGTCACCCGTCCTTACTAGGAAATAGCGTTTCTAGATTTCTACGTATCGAAGGAATAGAGTTCTAATGCTTCCCAAAACGCGATATTGCACCTCATTTCTATGTTTCATAATAAGATATAATATTCATTGCGAAGTGTTATGTATACCACGTCTACACTTCAAAAGAGTGTAATTGCCACGATGTCCACGTATGGAAGCAATAGAGTTCTAAAGCTTCTTAAAACGCGATATCGCATCTCACTTCTATGTTTCATGATAAGATACAATATACATTGCGAAGTGTCATGTATACCTCGTATTCACTTCAAGAGAATGTAAATGCGACTATTCCTTGCTAGGAAATAGCGTTTGCAGATGTCTACGTATCGTAGCAATAGAGTCCTAATGCTTATTAAAACGAGATGTCGCATTCCATTTCTATGTTTCGTGATAAGATATAATATTCATTGCGATGTGTCATGTATACCTCCTATTCACTCCAATCGAATGTAAATGCGAATCTTCCTTGCTAGGAAATAGCGCTTGCAGATGTCTACGTATCGTGGCAATGGAGTTCTTATGCTACTTAAATCGCGATATCGCATCTCATTTATATGTTTCGTGATAAGATATAATATTAACTGCGAAGTGTCATGTATACCTCGTATTCAATTCAAAAGAAAGTAAATGCGACAATTGCTTGCTAGGAAATAGCGTTTGCAGATGACTACGTATCGTAGCAATACAGTTCTAATGCCTCTCAAAACGCGATATCGCATCTCATTTATATGTTTCGTGATAAGATATAATATTCATTGAGATGTGTCATGTACACCTCGTATTCACTTCAAAGGAATGTAAATGCGACACTTCCATGCTAGGAAATAGCGTTTGCAGATATCTACGTATCGTAGCAATAGAGTTCTTATGCTACTTAAATCGCAATATCGCATCTCACTTATATGTATCGTGATACGATATAATATTCATTCCAAAGTGTCATGTATACCTCGAATTCACTTCAAAAGATTGTAAATGCGACACTTCCATGCTAGGAAATAGCGTTTGCAGATATCTACGTAACGAGGTAATAGTGCTGTAATGATTCTTAAAACGCGACATCGCATCCCACTTCTATGTATCATGATAAGGTATAATATACATTCCGATGAGTCATGTATACCTCCTATTCACATCAAAAGAATGTAAATGCGACACTTCCTTGCTAGGAAATAGCGTTTGCAGATGTCTACGTACGGAAGCAATAGATTTCTAATGCTCCTAAAAAAGGGATATCGCACCTCAGTTCTAAGTTTCATGATAAGATATATTATTCATTGCGATGTGTCATGTATACCTCGCATACACTTCAAATGAATGTAAATGCAACACTTTCTTGCTAGGAAACAGCGTTTGCAGATGTCTATGTATAGAAGCAATAGAGCTCTAATGCCTCTTAAAATGAGATACCGCATCTCAATAGTATGTTTCATGATAAGGTATAATATTCATTGAAAAGTGTCATGTATAACTTCTATTCACTTCAAAAGAGTGTAAATGCGATACTTCCTTGCTAGGAAATAGCGTATTCAGATGTCTACGTATCGAGGCCATAGAGTTCTAATGCTTCTTGAAATGCGATATCGCACCTCACTTCTATGTTTCATGATAAGATATAATATTCATTGCGAAGTGTCATGTATAACTCGTATTCACTTCAAAAGAATGTAAATGCGATTATTCCATGCTAGGAAATAGCGTTTGCAGATGTCTACGTATCGTAGCAATAGGGTTCTAATGCTACTTAAATAGCGATATCGCATCTCATTTCTATGTTTTCTAGATAAGATATAATGTTAATTGCGAAGAGTCATGTATACCTCGTATTCACGTCAAAAGGATGTAAATGCGAATCTTCCTTGCTAGGCGACAGCGTTTGCAGATGCCTACGCATCGTAGCAATATAAATCTAATGCTTCTTAGATGGCGATATCGCACCTCATTTCTATGTTTCGTGATAAGTTATAATATGCATTCCGAAGTGTCATGTATACCTCGAATTCACTTCAAAAGAATGTAAATGCGACACTTCCATGCAAGGAAATAGCGTTTGCAGATATCTCCGCATCGAGGAAATAGGGTACTAATGCTTCTTAAAACGCGATATCGCATCTCATTTATATGTTTCGTGATAAGATATAATATTCATTGCGAGGTGTCATGAATACCTCGTATTCACTTCAAAAGAATGTAAGTGCGAAACTTCCATGCTAAGAAATAGCGTTTGCAGATGTCTCCGCATCAAAGCCATAGAGTTCTAATGCTTCTTAAAACGCGATATCGCATCTCTCTTCTAATGTTTCATGATAAGATATAATATTCATTGCGAAGTGACATGTATACCTCGTATTCACTTCAAATGAATGTAAATGCGACACTTCCTTGCTTGGAAACAGCGTTTGCAGATGTCTACGTATCGAGGCAATGGTGCTCTAATGCTTCTTAAAACGCGATATGTCTTCTCATTTCTATGTTTGATGATAAGATATAATATCCATTCCGAAGTGTCATGTATACCTCGTACTCACTTCAAATGAATGTAAATGCGACTCTGTCTTGCTAGGAAATAGCGTTTGCAGATGTGTACGTAACGTAGAAATAGTGGTCTAATGCTTCTCAAAGCGCGATATCGCATCTCATTTCCTTGTTTCATGATAAGATATAATATTCGTTGAGCAGTGGTATGTATACCTCGTATTCACATCAAAAGAATGTAAATGCGATACTTCCTTGCTAGGAAATAGCGTCTCCAGATATCTACGTATCGAGGCAATAATGCTCTAATGCTCCTTAGAACGCGATATCGCATCTCATTTCTATGTTTGATGATAAGATATAATATCCATTCCGAAGTGTCATGTATACCTCGTATTCACATCAAAAGAATGTAAATGCGACACTTCCTTGCTAGGAAATAAAGTTAGCAGAGTTCTACGTATCGTAGCAATAGAGTTCTAATGCTTCTTAAAATGAGATATCGCATCACATTACTATCTTTCATGATAAGATATAATATTCGATGCGAAGTGTCATGTCTGCCTCGTATTCACTTCAAAATAATGTAAATGCGACTCTTCCTTGCTAGGAAATAGCGTTTGCAGATGTCTAAGTATCGTAGCAATAGAGATCTAATACTGCTTAGAACGCGATTTCAACACGTCATTTCTACGTTTCATGATAAGATTTAATATTCATTGTGAAGTGTCATGTATGCCTCGTATTCACTTCAAATGAATGTAAATGCGACACTTCCTTGCTTGCAAATAGAGTTTGCAGATGTCTACGTATCGATGCAATAGTGCTCTATTGCTTCTTAAAACGCGATATCGCATCTCATTTCTATGCTTCATGATAAGATATAATATTCATTGCGAAGTGTCATGTATTCCCGTCTACACTTCAAATGAATGTTAATGCGACACTTCCTTGCTAGGAAATCGCGTTTGCAGATGGCTACGTATCGTAGCATTAGAGTTCTTATGCTTTTTATGACGGGATATCGCATCTCATATCTACCTTTCATGATAAGATATAATATTCATTGCGAAGTGCTATGTATACCTCGTATTCGTTTCAAAAGAATGTAAATGCGACACTTCCATGCTAGGAAATAGCGTTTGCAAATGTCTACGTATCGTAGCAATAGAGTTCTAATGCTAGTTAAAACCCGATATCGCACCTCACTTCTGTATTTCACGATAAGATATAATATTCACTGCGAAGTGTTATGTATCCCTCGTCTGCACTTCAAATGAATTTAAATGCGGCACTTCCTTGCGAGGAAATAGCGTTTGCAAATGTATACGTTTCGAAGCAATAGAGTTCTAATGCTTCTTAAAACGCGATATCGCATCTCATTTCTATGTTTCATGATAAGATATAATATTCATTGCGAAGTGTCATGTATTCTCGTCTACACTGCAAATGAATGTAAATGCGACACTTACTTGCTAGGAAGTAGCGTTTGCAGATATCTACGTATCGAAGCAATAGAGTTCTAAAACTTCTTAAATCGCGATATTGCATCTCATTTCTATGATTCATGATAAGATATAATATTCATTGTGCAGTGTTATGTATTCTCGTCTACAGTTCAAAAGAAAGTAAATGCGACACTTCCTTGCTCGGAAATAGCGCTTGCAGATGTCTACGTATCGTAGCAATAGAGTTCTAATGCTTCTCAAAACGCGATATCGCATCTCATTTCGATGTCTCGTGATAAGATATAATATTCATTGCGAAGTGTTATGTTTCCCTCGTCTGCACTTCAAATGAATTTAAATGCGACACTTCCTTGCGAGGAAATAGCGTTTGCAAATGTATGCGTATCGAAGCAATAGAGTTCTAATGCTTCTTAAGACGCGATATCGCATCTCATTTCTATGTTTCATGATAAGATATAATATTCATTGCGAAGTGTCATGTATTCTCGTCTGCACTTCAAATGAATTTAAATGCGACACTTCCTTGCTAGGAACTAGCGTTTGCAGATGGCTACTTATCGTAGCATTAGAGTTCTCATGCTTCTTAAAGCGGGATATCGCATCTCATATCTATGTTTCATGATAAGATATAATATTCATTGCGAAGTAGCATGTATACCTCGTCTACACGTCAAAAGAATGTAAATGCGACACTTCCTTGCTAGGAAATAGCGTTTGCAGATGGCTACTTATCGTAGCATTAGAGTTCTCATGCTTCTTAAAACGGGATATCGCATCTCATAGCTATGTTTCATGATAAGATATAATATTCATTGCGAAGTGTCATGTATTCTCGTCTGCACTTCAAATGAATTTAAATGCGACACTTCCTTGCGAGGAAGTAGCGTTTGCAAATGTATACGTTTCGAAGCAATAGATTTCTAACTCTTTATAAAACGCGATATCGCATATCAGTTCTGTGTCACATGATAAGATGTAATTTCAATGCATCGCGTTATGTATATCTTCTCTACACTTCAAATGAATGTAAATGCATCACTTCCTTGCTACGGAATATCGTTTCTATATCTGAAGGTTTAGAAGCAATAAAGTTCTAATGCTTCGTAAAACGCGGCTGCGCATCTTACTTCTATATTTCATCATAAGATGTAATATTCATGGCATCGCATTATGTTTATCTGCCTCTGCACATGAATTGAGTGTAAACCCTACAATTTCTTGCCCGGGGATAGCGTTTCTAGATGTCCAGGTGCCGAAGCATTTAATTTGTCATGCTTCATGCACCTCAATATCGCATTTCATATAAACAGTTCAAGGTAAGTTAGAAGGTTGTAAAGCTCTATGCATCGCATTATGCTTATCTGCTTTTGTGCTTTATAATGCTCTGGGATGTGAGAAGGTCCTCAACCATCCTTAACCCCCTAAAGAGAAGTCAAAAGTCCAGCGGCCCTGCAGGTGTGCCATGGGAGCGCGGCGCGCGAGGCGCTACGCAATTTAAATGATCAGGGGGATCCCCTCAGTGACACCCAAGGGGGGGGAGAAGAGGAAATCGCCGAAATCCACTGATCGATGGACCCGAACAATACCGAAGCCTACAGCCCACTCCACCAAGGAGCCCCGAGGAGGATCCAGGAGATCCGAGGACCACCAGCGAATTCAAGGAACCTGAAGAAGAGAACGTGAGAGCTTATTCGCTAAAGCGTCCCATTTCTTGTGTCGCATATTGTATATTGTATCTTATATCGTGAAGCGAGTTATGATACCCGGTAATTTGCGGCGTGTTGCGTAGTTTCCCGTAGCCCTTGTTAGTTAAACCCACGTCGAGATCATAAATAAACATGCCCTGACTTCAGTATCTCGCGACCTGAGTGTGTGTACTTGGCTAGGCGTAGTCGAGAAGAGGAGCATTTCGAAGTTTCAAGGGTTGCTCCGCCCCAGGGTTCCCGGGGTCGTGTAGTCTATCCCTTTGCTACTTTCTGAGCAGCTGGCGCCCAAGAAAAGTTGTACGTGAGCGGATACCTTGGAACGATAGATCGCTTTAGATTAAAGTACGTTTTACACCTTAAAGCATTTAGATAATTAATCCCTTCGAGCTTCCCTGACTTACTATATATAGGTTTCCGTCACAACTAATAGGAACCATCACTTTACATAGATATATAGAACACACATAGTTTTAAATGTAGAATTGAGAATTTGAGAACTTACTTTGAAACGTTAGTAGTGAGGAATTCCATCGGATTTCATAGAAATTCAGAACTTACTTGCTATGAAACATAGGCAGATAAGGGCCATCGCGTTGCTTAGAACTTTAGAACTTGCTTACTTCAACAAAGATTTCTATTGGCTTCGTCCGTTCTTTTAGAAGAGTTTTTGATAAACCACATACTTTTCACGCTTCTGATATCTTTGAAAGTTCGCGAGATGTAATCGTTTAAGTTTTAAAATGATTACTTAGTGTGGATTATTATTTAGTAACTCGCTCATAAACGAGTCTGCATAGGATTTAATCCATAAATTTCTAAGCCTGGAATTTATGCAGTTATTTGTTATTCACTTATTGCTCAAACGACAAAGATTCTGACCACTTCAAAATGGTTGACTTTCATCAATTTTCTTAAAAATTGAAATACTGCCCAACTGCTTGCATTAAAGACTGTAATTAAAGCTTTCGAAACATTTTACCTCTTATAGAGAATTCTGGAATTGAAATTGAATGTTTGACTTTTCTAGCTCCTGTTTAGACATCATTCTATTGGAATGTTCAAGTATTTTTCATATTCGTAATTATTAAAAATGTTTTACTTGATTCTTTTATTTAATATTTAGAATTTTCTGAGAAATATTTTTTATCGTAATGAACTATATAATTGCAATTATAATTCTTTATGAAATAATAATAACAGAAAGGTATGTATCCATTCTTGTAGTTTTGTAAAGAGTATTTAATCTTACTATCTAAAATGAAACATTGAGATCTGTTTACAATCTAATGGAATTTAATTACCTTTTGATTCAAATTCACAATGATAATCTTCCATAGTTCAACAATTTTGTGAGCTGTCCTCAGGAATCCGCAGCTCAGTACTTATAAAATGAACGACACAAAGAACAGCCTAACCAAACGTATTCGAACCGATTTTTCAATACTAATCTTATCATGTTTAACTTATGCTGCAAACTATTGAAATGCCCTTCGAAAAGTGTTTATTCACAGTGAAGTAAACGGTAAGTATTACGCCTTCCACCACTGTTTACAATACGTATGTTTCATTTACTATCAAAACCGAGAGTATTATCGCCTTTCTTTACTTTTTGTAACCTTCAATGATTTCATGTTTCAGATCGTTAAACTTGCTTTAAAATGCTCTATCGTATTACGGAAGAATGGACATACCAATTCATTTTAAAAAATGAAGGTAACCTTCATATGTCCAACATAACTCCACTTACAAAAAAAACTATTTTCATTAACGGATGGCCCCTTTATACTATGCAATTTTATATTAGCAAAAACTTCTATGAAACTTATAGTTTCGTGGATATCTGAGGTGCTAATTATTACTGCCCCACCCTGTATATTGTTATGGATGTGTCCAACAAGGCAACGATGAACAGAGTTAAATTTAATATTATGATGTTTATTATTTTACTCATAGTATATTTGTTTTTCTGGAATTTTGCCAAAAAACAATGTTCACGATGTCGACAGATGTATATATTTGCCTTAGAATTACAAGAGCCAACAATTTCGAAAGTAGAATATTACTTTACTTCGCTAACCGAATCATTGCAAACGTTAAGTATAGTGTGTGCCTTTCAAAACAGTCAGATGCAAATTACGATACAACGTTTACAAGAAATGGTACGTGCCACTGTTTTTTAATTTCCGTTTATTTAATCAAAGGAAATTTATTGAAATATCCGCAAAATTTGAGGACAAAAAGTTATTGTAATTTTACGCAACATATATGATGGTGATAAAGGATAAGTATACGGAACTGAAAATGGAAAGTAGCGAGCAGGAAAAGAAACTGATGGAGCTACAATGTAGATTGATACATCCGTCAAATGATGATTCTAGGTTAATAAAATCTGTTAATTAAGGAACTATTGCAAAAATCAAGTATAATCAATATTACTTCTGCTCAAAGGCTATAATAGAATTGGACCGAAATGGGTACAAAACAGGCAATTATATCTATACGTTCTATTCTATGCAAAGGCAAATATTTCAAAGAGAAAAGATGTGTTACTTACAAATTACTTATGTTCCTAGATATCTCACTAATTTAGGCTTCTTGTCTTGCAGAACTTATCATTCATGTAACATGTAAAGGGGTCGAAGAATAGTAAAAGATTTTTATATTTCATAGCCTCACTTGATACGTCGATTGGATCACGTAAAATATCGGACATTAATTGCATCTACATCTTCAGACCTTAAATATATAATTGCAACAACATATTTAATAGCGTTTTAATAACATTTTTCTAATTGTTTATATCTATGTCTAATAAATATATATTAATCGAATAAGTTGCTTTACCTAAGAATAAAAGTATCTGAGGCTTACAAATCGGAGCATTACATAACAAACGTGCATCACATATATAATATTACATGTAACAAAAGATGAAGACCAAAAAGATCGTACATAAGTTGAATCCACAATGCGGTCATAGAGATACAGAAACGGCAAAAATTCCAAACAATAATTTAAAAAATTCAAAAAGGGGGGGAGTGAAAATCCATCTCCTTGACGATGATAAGGAACAAGTCTGCCTCATGCACTACAATATCCCAAACAGCCAGCGATTGGCACGCCAATGACAACGGATGGAACGAATTCCGTGACAGAACTGTGCTAACAAAGTGCTCCTACTCAGCTTTCGAAATGGCATACTGTTAGTACTGGGGCGGCATTCGTATCACGGCACTATTAAAGCACCGAGATATAGCACACGGGCTACACGGCCGTGACAATGACACTATCAGCTCACCATAGCTACACGCGTGGTTGTGGTAGTCTGACATTTACTAATGGGGAAGCTGTTTCCATAAAAATTATAAGCAAATATGAAAAATGACTAAACTGTGCAATTTATTTATTTGATTCCAATATAGATACACCGGCACAACACAAAGATATAAGAACTCGATTTTATTATTTTCTATAAACTAGCTCGATAGGGCGATTTTTTCCATAAGGTCGATAATTACTTTGTCATAAAAATATATACACTTATTTTATATATATTTTCTTCAATTTATTGTTACAAATTCATGCAATTGAGGGTTACATTAAATACGATGACAGCATGTTATTTCAAAAATTACACAAGGCGAAGTTAGGGACGCAACAGCATGAATTTTTATTTTATAAGTAATATTTTTTTTATAAATAATATTTTTAGTCTATGATGGATTAAAAGAAATATATACGACTCGCTCAATAACTATAAATATAGGAAAACGACCATCAAAATGTCTATCAATACTCATATGCTGAACATCTACTGACATCTAACGGTTCTAATTTGTATGAAAGCACAGGTTTCCCATTGCCAAATGCGATCCTGCGTCATTGCTGTGGAGATTCATGAATGGAGCGATGATACGCGTGTCACCATGGTGCTGGTGCTGCGCGAATCGCTTGTCTAGAATGTGCTGGTAACACGTTCTAGCATTTTAGTTAACGAATCCGGTCACAGATGACTACGAATCAGTTGACACTCCTCGGAAGTGGCAATATAGTGCCGGCATGGTGTCGCTACCATCTTGCCGTTTGTTATCTGGGATGCTTTTTAGTGCATTATTCGGACGTGGTGACGTCACAAGGCTCGCTCCCCCCCCCCCCCCCCCCCCCGTTCGTTTCTCTCTCTCCGTTCGACGTATAAGACTGGCGAGCTGATGGAAGAAGCGACCCATAAGACGCCTCTTCGGCGGATAATAGGACCGCAGGTTCGCGGAAGGGCTGTGCGCCGAGGTAGCGTGACGGGCTCGACGGTGGAGGAGTCGGGAAGTGAGCAAGAAGAGACCCTGAAGCCCGAAGGATACGATCCAGAGCTCTGCAACGATAAGACCGTTGCCATAGTCCATGGAGACAAACAGGATGGTTCTCGGGTGTGAGAAGGACCTCTACCCCTCCCCTGAGCTCATGGAGAGGATAACTCAAGATGCGCAGCGGAATTGCAGGTGAGCCGTGGAAAGCGCGGCGCGCGACACGCGCCGCAGTTCAAATAATCCAGAGGACCCCTTCTAGACACACCAGAGGGGGCGATCAAGGAAGATCGCCGAAATCCACCGATCGATGCCCCGAACAATACCGAAGCGTATGGCCCTACCCCATCAAGGAGCCCTAAGGAGGGTCTAAGGGGAACCGAAGACCCCCAGCAAACCTATATAATGAGCTAGCCAGCACGAAGACAGCCTCTTATTCTTCTGAACGACTTAGCGACTACTTAGCGAGCAACCGAGCAAGCGATTACACGGAGCGATTCGGAGGAGAGAGAGAGGGAGAGAGAGAGAGAGAGAGGTAGACGGACTGTACGAGATCCATACTTGTTGGAAACGAGAACGTGAGTCCTTATACGCTAAAGCGTCCCATTTGTTCCCTGCCGCAATTGTGATATCGCGTATTGTAATTTGTATTGTATAACGGGTGGTGATCCCCGGTCATTCGCGGCGTGTCGTATACCCTTTTGTAATACCGCGTCGAGGCAATCTAGAAAGAAGCCGTGAGTTCAGTATCTCGCGACCTTAATTTGCGCACTCGGCTAGAAGGGGTTCCAGAACCTGGGTGTCCAGGAAGTACCCATCCCCACCTCCTCGTGGTGGAACCTGGACGTCGGGGACCTTCCCGGCGGCTAACGGGGCTCTGGGGCGATCGAATTATACCCGGACTCGGAGGTTTGGTGCATTATCGACTGCCCAAAATAGTCCGAATCCATTCGTACATTAAAATTGAATAGACTGAGCAGGCAGTCTGGTGCATCTATAAATTTGGCCAAACTGATGCACAATAATTCAAAAAGGGTCAGAGTGAGCGTGTTCGCGTACACGTAGCGAGTCCGCCTCCCCGAGGTTCCCCGTGGGTACTCCGGCGGTTAGGATTCGTCCTCTCCGACGGAGTAGCTGAAGGACTCGTCCGGTGGGAAAGGCGCCCCGGCACATCTGGATTTTTCCATCGCCCCTTTCGTGGTGTGGTGATAACCTAGTTGGTAGAGGGCTGTCTACTGAGCATATACCCGTATGGGTGAGGTGGCACATCGGACCCCGTCCTGGGGCGAGATAAACAATTGGCACTCGGCTAGAAGCAGTCGAGCGAAAGAGTATTTCGAAATTTCGAGGGTTATCTTGCACCGGGTTTCCCCGGGTTGCGTGGTTTACTAGTTTTTGCTACTTCTTGAGTAGCTGGCGCCCAAAAAGTCCCAGCCTCGCAGCTTCGAAATACTTGCTGGATAGGAAATTTATTGCTCTGAACTTCGCGTTGCCGAAGCACGCGGATATTCTGTACCCCGATATAACCCCGGACTAAACTTCTGGATACCCCGTTATTATTGGTTCTATATACCCTTTTCTTGCGGATTGTAACGGGAAAAACCGTCACAGTACATAATTATACATGACTGCATAAAAAGGATGTCATATACTTTTATAATCAATGCGATATAAGAATATAAAACGATGAACTATCCACTCCCATCAGGAGTAAAAACAATGTTTGGTACGCAAAGTTCATTGCAAAATATAATCAAGCAGTTAATATATCAAATCACTGCACACAATAAATAACTGAATGTATAATGATATGAATAGTAAGAAAAACATATTTACCTGTTAGATGTTTATAAATTCAAATTTAAAAGTCCAAGTCACATTTAATATATTATTGTTTAACAAGGTGATTTAATGTTGTTTTAAATAGGCGTGCAGAACTAGCTCGTACTTCTGTCAATGTAACTTCATTCGAAAAATACAAAGGATAAGAGGAAATATTATCCAATATATAACATATATAAATCAACGGATGCAAGAGAGAACACTCGATCTCGGTGTAACGAGACCGGGGCG
This sequence comes from Xylocopa sonorina, assembly GCF_050948175.1. Classification (NCBI taxonomy): domain Eukaryota; kingdom Metazoa; phylum Arthropoda; class Insecta; order Hymenoptera; family Apidae; genus Xylocopa; species Xylocopa sonorina. The sequence continues at coordinate 7,034,724 of NW_027490090.1, forward strand.
TCATCCTGCAGTAATCGTATAACGCCTGTTCCGAGATGGTGTAGAGAGTGAATGTGGAGGGTGAAAAGCATAAAATAACAACAATGTAACTAAAGAGAAAGAGAAAGAGAATATGTGGGAGCATTGCATTTATTAAGAGGAAATCCTAGACTTATCAAACAACAGAATATATACCATACTGTAAGGGTAAGGTACAACGAAATAGACGATATCGTGAGAGAAACTAAAAAAATCGAGAAACTTAAAAAGAAAATAATAATTTAGATTGAGCGAATCAATATCACTGATCCCGGCAAGCTTAATGGAAAACGCATAACGATGAATCGGTTAGAGTATAAGATAGATGTTGGTCGCGGTTTGAGTGGCCATGGGAATCCTTTGCCCGCATCAGGGCAGGTAGTAGGATGGTGGAGAGCCTGCCCTCCTGTTGCTTGGATCTATAGAATTCACATTCTATTGTAGAGTAGAAGCAGATAATTATAATGCTTTTCATAGAAGATTACAGCTTACTTAATTCGAAACGTTGAAATGAGATGAGTCATGGCATTGTATAATGCATTAGTACTCTATTGTCTCGACATGTAGACACTACGAAGGGCAATCCTGTTGCATGGAGCTGTAGAATTTACATTCTTATGAAGTTTTAAAGCAGATAAGCATAGAGCTATGCATAAGAGATTACAGCATTCTTACTTTGAAACGATGAAATGGGATGCGCCAGCGCATTGCATGGAGAATTCTAGCTCGATTGCTTTAACAGACAGACACTACGGAGCGCCATGCCGTTGCATGGAATTATATAGTTCACATTCTATTGAAGACCTCTAACAGTTAAGCACAATGTTATGGACATATGATTACAGATCCTTTGCATTGAAACGTTGAAATGAGATGCGACATCGCGCAGCATGAAGTATTAGAAATGTTTTGCTTGGACACGTAGAGATGTGGAAACGATATTATGTTGCAAGCAAGTATAGGATTCACATCCTTCTAAGGTCTAGATGCAGACAAATGTAACATACTGCATAGAACATAGCAATTTACCATGAATCATTGAAATGACTTGCGACATTGTGTTGAATGAAGCAATAGAACTCTATTGCTCCGATAAGTAAACAAATGGAAACGCTATTTCCGAGCAAGGAAGTGTGGCATTTACATCCTTCTGGAGCGTAGACGAGGTATACATAACAATTCGCAATGAATATTATATCTTATCATGAAACATAGAAATGAGATACGATATCGCGTTTTATGAAGCATTAGAATTCTATTGCTACGATACGTAGACATCTGCAAACGCTATATCCTAGCTAGGAAGTATCGCATTTACATTCTTTTGATGTGAATACGAGGTATACATAACATTCCACAATGAATATTATATCTTATTACGAAACATAGGAATGAAATACGACTTCTCATTTTAAGAAGCATTAGAACTCTATTGCTACGATACGTGGACATCTGCAAACGCTATTGCCAAGCATGGAAGTGTCGCACTGAACATTCCATTGAAGTGAATACGAGGTATGCATGACACTCCATAATGAATATTATATCTTATCATGAAACATAGCAGTGAGATGCGATATCGCGTTTTCAGTAGCATTAGATCTCTATTGGTACGATACGTAGACATCTGCAAACGCTATTTCCGAACATGGAAATGCCGCATTTACTTTCTTTTGAAGTTAATACGAGGTATACATGACACTTCGCAATGAATATTATATCTTATCTCGAAACATAGAAGTGAGATGCGATATCGCGACTTATAGAGCATTAGAACTCTATTGCTGCGATACGTAGACATCTGCAAACAATATTTCCTAGCAAGGAAGTGTCGCATTTACATTCTTTTGAAGTGAATACGAGGTATACATAACACTCCACAATGAATATTATATCTTATCATGAAACATAGGAATGAGGTGCTATATCGCGTTTTGAGAAGCATTAGAACTCTATTGCTACGATACGTAGACATCTGCAAACGCTATTTCCTAGCATGGAAGTGTCGCATTTACATTCTCTTGAA